>NW_027421796.1:0-46052 GCF_009905375.1 Apium graveolens
AGGTGTCCGAATAATTCTCGTAGGCAGTTGTACACGAGGTATGTAGCAAAAATTGAGGCGGCCCATTTTATGGATATATTTTCATAATTTATCCCTATGTATTTATGAAATTACATTAGCGTTTATTTGGGGTCGTCCGTAAATGAATCGGGCTGAAACGAATGGAACTGGGTTTCCGAATAATTCTCGTAGGGAGTAGTAGTACACGAGATATGGAGCAAAAATTGAGGCGGCCAGTTTTATAGATATCTTCTAATAATTTATCCCAATGGATTTATGAAATTGCATTCGCGTTTATTTGGGGTTGTCCGTAAGTGAATCGGGGCTGAAATGAATGGAATTCGGTTTCCGAATAATTCTCTAGGCGTAGACACGAGGTATTCAGCAAAAATTGAGGCAACTCGTTTTGTGGATATCTTCTAATAATTTATCCCTATGGATTTATGAAATTGCATTCGCGTTTATTTGGGGTCGTCCGTAAGTGAATCGGGGCTGAAACGAATGGAAGTGGGTTTCCGAATAATTCTCGTAGGCAGTAGTACACGAGGTATGGAGCAAAAATTGAGGCAGCCCGTTTTATGGATATCTTTTCGTAATTTATCCCTATGGATTTATGAAATTACATTTACATTTATTTGGGGTCATCCGTAAATGAATCAGGGCTAAACGAATGGAACTGGGTTTCCGAATAATTCTCGTAGGCAGTAGTAGTGCACGAGGATGGAGCAAAATTGAGGCGGCCAGTTTTATGGATATCTTCTAATAATTTATCCCTATGGATTTATGAAATTTCATTCGCGTTTATTTGGGATCGTCCGTAAGTGAATCGGGGCTGAAACGAATGAAACTGGGTTTCCGAATAATTCTCGTAGGCAGTAGAACACGAGGTATGGAGCAAAAATTGAGGCATCCCGTTTTATTGATATCTTTTCATAATTTATCCCTATGGATTTATGCAATTGCTTTCGCATTTATTTGGGGACGTCCGTAAGTGAATCGGGGTTGAAACTAATGGAACTGGGTTTCCCAATAATTCTCGTAGGTTGTAGTACACGAGGTATGGAGCAAAATTGAGGTGTCCCGATTTATGGATATATTTTCATAATTTATCCCTATGGATTTATGAAATTACATTCGCGTTTATTTGGGGACGTTCATATGTGAATCAGGGCTGAAACGAATGGAACTAGGTTTCCGAATAATTCTCGTAGGGAGTAGTACACAAGGTATGGTACAAAAATTGAGGCAGCCCATTTTATGGATATCTTTTCATAATTTATCCTATGGATTTATGAAATTGCATTCGCGTTTATTTGGGATCGTCCGTAAGTGAATCGGGGCTGAAACGAATGGAACTAGGTTTCCGAATAATTCTCGTAGGCAGTAATATACGAGGTATGGTAAAAAATTGAGGTGGCCCATTTTATAGATATTTTTCATAATTTATCCCTATGAATTAATGAAATTGCATTCGCGTTTATTTGGGGACGTCCGTAAGTGAATCGGGGCTGAAACGAATGGAACTAGGTTTCCGAATAATTCTCGTAGGCAGTAGTACACGAGGTATGGAGCAAAAATTGAGGTGGCTCGTTTTGTGGATATCTTTTCATAATTTATCCCTATGGATTTATTAAATTGCATTCACGTTTATTTGGGGTCGTCCGTAAGTGAATCGGGGCTGAAACGAATGAAACTGGGTTTCCGAATAATTCTCGTGGGCAGTAGTACACGAGGTATGGAGGAAAACAATTGAGGCGGCCCGTTTTATGATGGATATCATTTTCATAATTTAGACCTATGGATTTATGAAATTACATTCGCTTTATTTGGCGTCGTCCGTAAATGAATCGGGGCTGAAACCGAATGGAACGGGGTTTTCCGAATAATTCTTGTAGGGAGTAGTGAAAGTACAAATAACGAGGTATGGAGCAAAAATTGAGGCAGCCAATTTATATGGATATCTTTCTAAAAATTTATCCCTATGGATTTATGAAATTAGATTCGCGTTTATTTGGGGTCGTCCGTAACTGAATCGGGGCTGAAACGAATGGAACTGGATTTCCGAATAATTCTCTAGGCGTAGTACACGAGGTATTGAGCAAAAATTGAAGCAACCCATTTTATGGATATCTTTTAATAATTTATCCCTATGGATTTATAAAATTGCATTCGCGGTTTATTTGGGTCGTCTGTAAGTAAATCAGGGTTGAAACGAATGCAACTAAGTTTTCGAATAATTCTCCAAGGCAGTAGTACACAAGGTGTGCAGCAAAAATTGAGGCGGCCCATTTTATTGATATCTTTTCATAATTTATCCCTATGGATTTTTGAAATTGCATTTGCGTTTATTTGGGGTCGTCCGAAAGTGAATCGGGGCTGAAACGAATGGAACTATGTATCTGAATAATTCTCGTAGGCAGTAATACACGAGGTATGGTGCAAAAATGGAGGCGGCCCATTTTATGTATATCTTTTCATAATTTATCCTATGGATTTATGAAATTGCATTTGCGTTTATTTGGTGTCGTCCGTAAGTGAATCGGGGTTGAACGAATGGAACTAGGTTTCCGAATAATTCTTGTAGGCAGTAGTACATGAGGTATGGTGAAAAAATTGAGGAGGCCCGTTTTATGGATATCTTTTCATAATTTATCCCTATGGATTTTTGAAATTGCATTCGCGTTTATTTGGGGACGTCCGTAAGTGAATCGGGGCTGAAAGGAATGGGACTAGGTTTCCGAATAATTCTCGTAGGCAGTAGTACACGAGGTATGGAGCAAAAATTGAGGCGGCCCGTTTTATGGATATATTTTCATAATTTATCCATATGTATTTATGAAATTACATTAGCGTTTATTTGGGGTCGTCCGTAATTGAAATCGGGGCTGAAACGAATGGAACTGGGTTCTGAATAACTCTCGTAGGCAGTAAGTAGTACACGAGATATGGAGCAAAAATTGAGGTGGCCCGTTTTATGCATATCTTTTCATAATTTATCCCTATGGATTTATGAAGTTGCATTCGCGTTTATTTGGGGTCGTTCGTAAGTGAATCGGGGCTGAAACGAATGAAACTAGGTTTCCGAATAATTCTCGTGGGCAGTAGTACACGAGGTATGGAGCAAAAATTGAGGTGGCCCGTTTTATGGATATCTTTTCATAATTTATCCTTATGGATTTATGAAATTGTGTTCGCGTTTATTTGGGGACGTCCGTAAGTGAATCGGGGCTGAAACGAATGGAACTAAGTTTCCGAATAATTGTCGTAGGCAGTAGTAGTACACGAGTTATGGAGCAAAAATTGAGGCGTGCCGATTTTATGGATATATTTTCATAATTTATCCCTATGGATTTATGAAATTGCATTCGCGTTTATTTGGGGTTGTCCGTAAGTGAATCGGGGCTGAAACGAATGGAATTGGGTTTCCGAATAATTCTCTAGGCGTAGACACGAGGTATTGAGCAAAAATTGAGGCAACTCGTTTTGTGGATATCTTCTAATAATTTATCCCTATGGATTTATGAAATTGCATTCGCGTTTATTTGGGGACGTCCGTAAGTGAATCGGGGCTGAAACGAATGGAAGTGGGTTTCCGAATAATTCTCGTAGGCAGTAGTACACGAGGTATGGAGCAAAAATTGAGGCGGCCCGTTTTATGGATATCTTTTCATAATTTATCCCTATGGATTTATGAAATTACATTTACATTTATTTGGGGTCGTCCGTAAATGAATCAGGGCTAAAACGAATGGAACTGGGTTTCCGAATAATTCTCGTAGGCAGTAGTAGTGCACGGGGTATGGAGCAAAAATTGAGGCGTCCAGTTTTATGGATATCTTCTAATAATTTATCCCTATGTATTTATGATATTGCATTCTCGTTTATTTGGGGTCGTCCGTAAGTGAATCGGGGCTGAAACGAATGGAACTGGATTTTCGAATAATTCTCTAGGCGTAGTACACGAGGTATTGAGCAAAAATTGAGGCAACCCGTTTTATGGATATCTTCTAATAATTTATCCCTATGGATTTATAAAATTGCATTCGCATTTATTTGGGGTCGTCCATAAGTGAATCGGGGCTGAAACGAATGGAACTGGGTTACCGAATAATTCTCGTAGGTAGTAGTACACGAGGTATGGAGCAAAAATTGAGGCGGCCCATTTTATTGATATCTTTTCATAATTTATCCCTATGGATTTATGAAATTGCGTTCGCATTTATTTGGGGACGTCCGTAAGTGAATCGGGGCTGAAACGAATGGAACTGGGTTTCCGAATAATTCTCGTAGGCTGTAGTACACGAGGTATGGAGCAAAAATTGAGGCGGCCCGATTTATTGATATCTTTTCGTAATTTATCCTTATGGATTTATGAAATTGCGTTCGCGTTTAGTTGGGGACGTCCGTAACTGAATCGGGGCTGAAATGAATGGAACTGGGTTTCCGAATAATTCTCGTAGGCTGTAGTACACGAGGTATGGAGCAAAAATTGAGGCGGCCCGATTTATGGATAAATTTTTATAATTTATCCCTATGGATTTATGAAAATGCGTTCGCGTTTATTTGGGGATGTCCGTAAGTGAATCGGGGCTGAAACGAATGGAACTAGGTTTCCGAATAATTCTCGTAGGCAGTAGTACACGAGGTATGGAGCAAAAATTGAGGCGTACCGATTTATGGATATCTTTTCATAATTTATCCCTATGGATTTATGAAATTGCATTAATGTTTATTTGGGGTCATCCGAAAGTGAAACGGGGCCGAAACGAATGGAACTATGTATTCGAATAATTCTCGTAGATAGTATATACACGAGGTATGGTGCAAAAATTGAGGCAGCCCGTTTTATGGATATCTTTTCATAATTTATCCTATGAATTTATGAAATTGCATTCGCGTTTATTTGGGGTCGTCCGTAAGTGAATCGGGGCTGAAAGAATGGAACTAGGTTTCCGAATAATTCTTGTTGGCGTACACGAGGTATGGTGAAAAAATTGAGGCGGTCCTTTTTGATGGATATCTTTTCATAACTTATCCCTATGGATTTATGAAATTACATTCGCGTTTATTTGGGGGCGTCCGTAAGTGAATCGGGGCTGAAACGAATGGAACTAGGTTTCCGAATAATTCTCGTAGATAGTAGTACACGAGGTATGGAGCAAAAATTGAGGCGGCCCGTTTTATCGATATCTTCTAATAATTTATCCCTCTGGATTTATGAAATTGCATTCGCGTTTATTTGGGGTCGTCCGTATGTGAATCGGAGCTGAAATGAAGGAAACTGGGTTTCCGAATAATTCTCTAGGCAGTAGTACACGAGGTATGGAGCAAAAATTGAGGCAGCCCGTTTTATGAATATCTTCTAATAATTTATCCCCATGGATTTAAGAAATTGCATTCGCGTTTATTTGGGGTTGTCTGTAAGTGTATCGGGGCCGAAACGAATGGAACTGGGTTTCCGAATAATTCTCGTAGGCTGTAGTACACGAGGTATGGAGCAAAAATTAAGGTGTCCCAATTTATCGATATATTTCATAATTTATCCCTATGGATTTATGAATTGCATTCGCGTTTATTTGGGGACGTCCGTATGTGAATCAGGGCTGAAACGAATGGAACTAGGTTTCCGAATAATTCTCGTAGGGAGTAGTACACAAGGTATGGTACAAAAATTGAGGCAGCCCGTTTTATGGATATCTTTTCATAATTTATCCTATGGATTTATGAAATTGCATTCGCGTTTATTTGTGGTCGTCCGTAAGTGAATCGGGGCTGAAACGAATGGAACTAGGTTTCCGAATAATTCTCGTAGGCAGTAGTATACGAGGTATGGTAAAAAATTTGAGGTGGCCCATTTTATGGATATTTCTTCATAATTTATCCCTATAAATTATTGAAATTGCATTCGCGTTTATTTGGGGACGTCCGGAAGTGAATCGGGGCTGAGACGAATGGAACTAGGTTTCCGAATAATTCTCGTAGGCAGTAGTAGTACACGAGGTATGGAGCAAAAATTGAGGCAGCCTATTTTATCGATATCTTCTAAAAATTTATCCCTATGGATTTATGAAATTATATTCGCGTTTATTTGGGGTCGTCCGTAAGTGAATCGGGGCTGAAATGAATGGAACTGGATTTCCGAATAATTCTCTAGGCGTAGTACACGAGGTATTGAGCAAAAATTGAAGCAACCCATTTTATGGATATCTTCTAATAATTTATCCCTATGGATTTATAAAATTGCATTCGCGTTTATTTGGGGTCGTCCGTAAGTAAATCAGGGTTGAAACGAATGGAAATAAGTTTCCGAATAATTCTCGTAGGCAGTAGTACACAAGGTGTGCAGCAAAAATTGAGGCGGCCCGTTTTATTGATATCTTTTCATAATTTATCCCTATGGATTTATGGAAATGCATTTGCGTTTATTTGGGGTCGTCCGAAAGTGAATCGGGGCTGAAACGAATGGAACTATGTATCCGAATAATTCTCGTAGGCAGTAATACACGAGGTATGGTGCAAAACTGGAGGCGGCCCATTTTATGGATATCTTTTCATAATTTATCGTATGGATTTATGAAATTGCATTCGCGTTTATTTGGGGTCGTCCGTAAGTGAATCGGGGTTGAAAACGAATGGAACTAGGTTTCCGAATAATTCTTGTAGGCAGTAGTACATGAGGTATGGTGAAAAAATTGAGGAGGCCCATTTTATGGATATCTTTTCATAATTTGTCCCTATGGATTTATGAAATTCCATTCGCATTTATTTGGGGACGTCCGTAAGTGAATCGGGGCTGAAACGAATGGGACTAGGTTTCCGAATAATTCTCGTAGGCAATAGTACACGAGGTATGGAGCAAAAATTGAGGCGGCCCGTTTTATGGATATCTTTTCATAATTTATCCCTATGGATTTATGAAATTGCATTCGCGTTTATTTGGGGTCATCCGTAAGTGAATCGGGGCTGAAACGAATGAAACTAGGTTTCCGAATAATTCTCGTAGGCAGTTGTACACGAGGTATGTAGCAAAAATTGAGGCGGCCCATTTTATGGATATATTTTCATAATTTATCCCTATGTATTTATGAAATTACATTAGCGTTTATTTGGGGTCGTCCGTAAATGAATCGGGGCTGAAACGAATGGAACTGGGTTTCCGAATAATTCTCGTAGGGAGTAGTAGTACACGAGATATGGAGCAAAAATTGAGGCGGCCAGTTTTATAGATATCTTCTAATAATTTATCCCAATGGATTTATGAAATTGCATTCGCGTTTATTTGGGGTTGTCCGTAAGTGAATCGGGGCTGAAATGAATGGAATTCGGTTTCCGAATAATTCTCTAGGCGTAGACACGAGGTATTCAGCAAAAATTGAGGCAACTCGTTTTGTGGATATCTTCTAATAATTTATCCCTATGGATTTATGAAATTGCATTCGCGTTTATTTGGGGTCGTCCGTAAGTGAATCGGGGCTGAAACGAATGGAAGTGGGTTTCCGAATAATTCTCGTAGGCAGTAGTACACGAGGTATGGAGCAAAAATTGAGGCAGCCCGTTTTATGGATATCTTTTCGTAATTTATCCCTATGGATTTATGAAATTACATTTACATTTATTTGGGGTCATCCGTAAATGAATCAGGGCTAAAACGAATGGAACTGGGTTTCCGAATAATTCTCGTAGGCAGTAGTAGTGCACGAGGTATGGAGCAAAAATTGAGGCGGCCAGTTTTATGGATATCTTCTAATAATTTATCCCTATGGATTTATGAAATTTCATTCGCGTTTATTTGGGATCGTCCGTAAGTGAATCGGGGCTGAAACGAATGAAACTGGGTTTCCGAATAATTCTCGTAGGCAGTAGAACATGAGGTATGGAGCAAAAATTGAGGCATCCCGTTTTATTGATATCTTTTCATAATTTATCCCTATGGATTTATGCAATTGCTTTCGCATTTATTTGGGGACGTCCGTAAGTGAATCGGGGTTGAAACTAATGGAACTGGGTTTCCCAATAATTCTCGTAGGTTGTAGTACACGAGGTATGGAGCGAAAATTGAGGTGTCCCGATTTATGGATATATTTTCATAATTTATCCCTATGGATTTATGAAATTACATTCGCGTTTATTTGGGGACGTTCATATGTGAATCAGGGATGAAACGAATGGAACTAGGTTTCCGAATAATTCTCGTAGGGAGTAGTACACAAGGTATGGTACAAAAATTGAGGCAGCCCATTTTATGGATATCTTTTTATAATTTATCCTATGGATTTATGAAATTGCATTCGCGTTTATTTGGGATCGTCCGTAAGTGAATCGGGGCTGAAACGAATGGAACTAGGTTTCCGAATAATTCTCGTAGGCAGTAATATACGAGGTATGGTAAAAAAATTGAGGTGGCCCATTTTATAGATATTTTTCATAATTTATCCCTATGAATTAATGAAATTGCATTCGCGTTTATTTGGGGACGTCCGTAAGTGAATCGGGGCTGAAACGAATGGAACTAGGTTTCCGAATAATTCTCGTAGGCAGTAGTAGTACACGAGGTATGGAGCAAAAATTGAGGTGGCTCATTTTGTGGATATCTTTTCATAATTTATCCCTATGGATTTATTAAATTGCATTCACGTTTATTCGGGGTCGTCCGTAAGTGAATCGGGGCTGAAACGAATGAAACTGGGTTTCCGAATAATTCTCGTGGGCAGTAGTACACGAGGTATGGAGAAAAAATTGAGGTGGCCCGTTTTATGGATATCTTTTCATAATTTATCCCTATGGATTTATGAAATTACATTCGCTTTTATTTGGCGTCGTCCGTAAATGAATCGGGGCTGAAACGAATGGAACTGGGTTTCCGAATAATTCTCGTAGGGAGTAGTAGTACACGAGGTATGGAGCAAAAATTGAGGCAGCCAATTTTATGGATATCTTCTAAAAATTTATCCCTATGGATTTATGAAATTATATTCGCGTTTATTTGGGGTCGTCCGTAACTGAATCGGGGCTGAAACGAATGGAACTGGATTTCCGAATAATTCTCTAGGCGTAGTACACGAGGTATTGAGCAAAAATTGAAGCAACCCATTTTATGGATATCTTTTAATAATTTATCCCTATGGATTTATAAAATTGCATTCGCGTTTATTTTGGGTCGTCCGTAAGTAAATCAGGGTTGAAACGAATGCAACTAAGTTTTCGAATAATTCTCCTAGGCAGTAGTACACAAGGTGTGCAGCAAAAATTGAGGCGGCCCATTTTATTGATATCTTTTCATAATTTATCCCTATGGATTTTTGAAATTGCATTTGCGTTTATTTGGGGTCGTCCGAAAGTGAATCGGGGCTGAAACGAATGGAACTATGTATCTGAATAATTCTCATAGGCAGTAATACACGAGGTATGGTGCAAAAATGGAGGCGGCCCATTTTATGTATATCTTTTCAAAATTTATCCTATGGATTTATGAAATTGTATTTGCGTTTATTTGGTGTCGTCCGTAAGTGAATCGGGGTTGAAACGAATGGAACTAGGTTTCCGAATAATTCTTGTAGGCAGTAGTACATGAGGTATGGTGAAAAAATTGAGGAGGCCCCTTTTATGGATATCTTTTCATAATTTATCCCTATGGATTTTTGAAATTGCATTCGCGTTTATTTGGGGACGTCCGTAAGTGAATCGGGGCTGAAAGGAATGGGACTAGGTTTCCGAATAATTCTCGTAGGCAGTAGTACACGAGGTATGGAGCAAAAATTGAGGCGGCCCGTTTTATGGATATATTTTCATAATTTATCCCTATGTATTTATGAAATTACATTAGCGTTTATTTGGGGTCGTCCGTAATTGAAATCGGGGCTGAAACGAATGGAACTGGGTTTCTGAATAACTCTCGTAGGCAGTAGTAGTACACGAGATATGGAGCAAAAATTGAGGCGGCCCGTTTTATGCATATCTTTTCATAATTTATCCCTATGGATTTATGAAGTTGCATTCGCGTTTATTTGGGGTCGTTCGTAAGTGAATCGGGGCTGAAACGAATGAAACTAGGTTTCCGAATAATTCTCGTGGGCAGTAGTACACGAGGTATGGAGCAAAAATTAAGGTGGCCCGTTTTATGGATATCTTTTCATAATTTATCCTTATGGATTTATGAAATTGTGTTCGCGTTTATTTGGGGACGTCCGTAAGTGAATCGGGGCTGAAACGAATGGAACTAGGTTTCCGAATAATTCTCGTAGGCAGTAGTAGTACATGAGTTATGGAGCAAAAATTGAGGCGTGCCGATTTTATGGATATATTTTCATAATTTATCCCTATGGATTTATGAAATTGCATTCGCGTTTATTTGGGGTTGTCCGTAAGTGAATCGGGGCTGAAACGAATGGAATTGGGTTTCCGAATAATTCTCTAGGCGTAGAAACGAGGTATTGAGCAAAAATTGAGGCAACTCGTTTTGTGGATATCTTCTAATAATTTATCCCTATGGATTTATGAAATTGCATTCGCGTTTATTTGGGGTCGTCCGTAAGTGAATCGGGGCTGAAACGAATGGAAGTGGGTTTCCGAATAATTCTCGTAGGCAGTAGTACACGAGGTATGGAGCAAAAATTGAGGCGGCCCGTTTTATGGATATCTTTTCATAATTTA
Source organism: Apium graveolens (assembly GCF_009905375.1). Classification (NCBI taxonomy): domain Eukaryota; kingdom Viridiplantae; phylum Streptophyta; class Magnoliopsida; order Apiales; family Apiaceae; genus Apium; species Apium graveolens. The sequence continues at coordinate 10,651 of NW_027421796.1, forward strand.
TCCCTATGGATTTATGAAATTACATTTACATTTATTTGGGGTCGTCCGTAAATGAATCAGGGCTAAAACGAATGGAACTGGGTTTCCGAATAATTCTCGTAGGCAGTAGTAGTGCACGAGGTATGGAGCAAAAATTGAGGCGGCCAGTTTTATGGATATCTTCTAATAATTTATCCCTATGTATTTATGATATTGCATTCTCGTTTATTTGGGGTCGTCCGTAAGTGAATCGGGGCTGAAACGAATGGAACTGGATTTTCGAATAATTCTCTAGGCGTAGTACACGAGGTATTGAGCAAAAATTGAGGCAACCCGTTTTATGGATATCTTCTAATAATTTATCCCTATGGATTTATAAAATTGCATTCGCATTTATTTGGGGTCGTCCATAAGTGAATCGGGGCTGAAACGAATGGAACTGGGTTACCGAATAATTCTCGTAGGTAGTAGTACACGAGGTATGGAGCAAAAATTGAGGCGGCCCATTTTATTGATATCTTTTCATAATTTATCCCTATGGATTTATGAAATTGCGTTCGCATTTATTTGGGGACGTCCGTAAGTGAATCGGGGCTGAAACGAATGGAACTGGGTTTCCGAATAATTCTCATAGGCTGTAGTACACGAGGTATGGAGCAAAAATTGAGGCGGCCCGATTTATGGATATCTTTTCATAATTTATCCTTATGGATTTATGAAATTGCGTTCGCGTTTAGTTGGGGACGTCCGTAACTGAATCGGGGCTGAAATGAATGGAACTGGGTTTTCGAATAATTCTCGTAGGCTGTAGTACACGAGGTATGGAGCAAAAATTGAGGCGGCCCGATTTATGGATACATTTTTATAATTTATCCCTATGGATTTATGAAAATGCGTTCGCGTTTATTTGGGGATGTCCGTAAGTGAATCGGGGCTGAAACGAATGGAACTAGGTTTCCGAATAATTCTCGTAGGCAGTAGTACACGAGGTATGGAGCAAAAATTGAGGCGTACCGATTTATGGATATCTTTTCATAATTTATCCCTATGGATTTATGAAATTGCGTTAATGTTTATTTGGGGTCATCCGAAAGTGAAACGGGGCCGAAACGAATGGAACTATGTATTCAAATAATTCTCGTAGATAGTATATACACGAGGTATGGTGCAAAAATTGAGGCAGCCCGTTTTATGGATATCTTTTCATAATTTATCCTATGAATTTATGAAATTGCATTCGCGTTTATTTGGGGTCGTCCGTAAGTGAATCGGGGCTGAAAGAATGGAACTAGGTTTCCGAATAATTCTTGTTGGCGTACACGAGGTATGGTGAAAAAATTGAGGCGGTCCTTTTTGATGGATATCTTTTCATAACTTATCCCTATGGATTTATGAAATTACATTCGCGTTTATTTGGGGGCGTCCGTAAGTGAATCGGGGCTGAAACGAATGGAACTAGGTTTCCGAATAATTCTCGTAGATAGTAGTACACGAGGTATGGAGCAAAAATTGAGGCGGCCCGTTTTATCGATATCTTCTAATAATTTATCCCTATGGATTTATGAAATTGCATTCGCGTTTATTTGGGGTCGTCCGTATGTGAATCGGAGCTGAAATGAAGGAAACTGGGTTTCCGAATAATTCTCTAGGCAGTAGTACACGAGGTATGGAGCAAAAATTGAGGCAGCCCGTTTTATGAATATCTTCTAATAATTTATCCCCATGGATTTAAGAAATTGCATTCGCGTTTATTTGGGGTTGTCTGTAAGTGTATCGGGGCCGAAACGAATGGAACTGGGTTTCCGAATAATTCTCGTAGGCTGTAGTACACGAGGTATGGAGCAAAAATTAAGGTGTCCCAATTTATCGATATATTTTCATAATTTATCCCTATGGATTTATGAATTGCATTCACGTTTATTTGGGGACGTCCGTATGTGAATCAGGGCTGAAACGAATGGAACTAGGTTTCCGAATAATTCTCGTAGGGAGTAGTACACAAGGTATGGTACAAAAATTGAGGCAGCCCGTTTTATGGATATCTTTTCATAATTTATCCTATGGATTTATGAAATTGCATTCACGTTTATTTGTGGTCGTCCGTAAGTGAATCGGGGCTGAAACGAATGGAACTAGGTTTCCGAATAATTCTCGTAGGCAGTAGTATACGAGGTATGGTGAAAATTTTGAGGCGGCCCATTTTATGGATATTTCTTCATAATTTATCCCTATAAATTATTAAAATTGCATTCGCGTTTATTTGGGGACGTCCGGAAGTGAATCGGGGCTGAATCGAATGGAACTAGGTTTCCGAATAATTCTCGTAGGCAGTAGTAGTACACGAGGTATGGAGCAAAAATTGAGGCAGCCTATTTTATCGATATCTTCTAAAAATTTATCCCTATGGATATATGAAATTATATTCGCGTTTATTTGGGGTCGTCCGTAAGTGAATCGGGGCTGAAATGAATGGAACTGGATTTCCGAATAATTCTCTAGGCGTAGTACACGAGGTATTGAGCAAAAATTGAAGCTAACCCATTTTATGGATATCTTCTAATAATTTATCCCTATGGATTTATAAAATTGCATTCGCGTTTATTTGGGGTCGTCCGTAAGTAAATCAGGGTTGAAACGAATGGAAATAAGTTTCCGAATAATTCTCGTAGGGAGTAGTACACAAGGTGTGCAGCAAAAATTGAGGCGGCCCGTTTTATTGATATCTTTTCATAATTTATCCCTATGGATTTATGGAATTGCATTTGCGTTTATTTGGGGTCGTCCGAAAGTGAATCGGGGCTGAAACGAATGGAACTATGTATCCGAATAATTCTCGTAGGCAGTAATACACGAGGTATGGTGCAAAACTGGAGGCGGCCCATTTTATGGATATCTTTTCATAATTAATCGTATGGATTTATGAAATTGCATTCGCGTTTATTTGGGGTCGTCCGTAAGTGAATCGGGGTTGAAAACGAATGGAACTAGGTTTCCGAATAATTCTTGTAGGCAGTAGTACATGAGGTATGGTGAAAAAATTGAGGAGGCCCATTTTATGGATATCTTTTCATAATTTATCCCTATGGATTTATGAAATTCCATTCGCATTATTTGGGGACGTCCGTAAGTGAATCGGGGCTGAAACGAATGGGACTAGGTTTCCGAATAATTCTCGTAGGCAATAGTACACGAGGTATGGAGCAAAAATTGAGGCGGCCCGTTTATGGATATCTTTTCATAATTTATCCCTATGGATTTATGAAATTGCATTCGCGTTTATTTGGGGTCATCCGTAAGTGAATCGGGGCTGAAACGAATGAAACTAGGTTTCCGAATAATTCTCGTAGGCAGTTGTACACGAGGTATGTAGCAAAAATTGAGGCGGCCCATTTTATGGATATATTTTCATAATTTATCCCTATGTATTTATGAAATTACATTAGCGTTTATTTGGGGTCGTCCGTAAATGAATCGGGGCTGAAACGAATGGAACTGGGTTTCCGAATAATTCTCGTAGGGAGTAGTAGTACACGAGATATGGAGCAAAAATTGAGGCGGCCAGTTTTATAGATATCTTCTAATAATTTATCCCAATGGATTTATGAAATTGCATTCGCGTTTATTTGGGGTTGTCCGTAAGTGAATCGGGGCTGAAATGAATGGAATTCGGTTTCCGAATAATTCTCTAGGCGTAGACACGAGGTATTCAGCAAAAATTGAGGCAACTCGTTTTGTGGATATCTTCTAATAATTTATCCCTATGGATTTATGAAATTGCATTCGCGTTTATTTGGGGTCGTCCGTAAGTGAATCGGGGCTGAAACGAATGGAAGTGGGTTTCCGAATAATTCTCGTAGGCAGTAGTACACGAGGTATGGAGCAAAAATTGAGGCAGCCCGTTTTATGGATATCTTTTCATAATTTATCCCTATGGATTTATGAAATTACATTTACATTTATTTGGGGTCATCCGCAAATGAATCAGGGCTAAAACGAATGGAACTGGGTTTCCGAATAATTCTCGTAGGCAGTAGTAGTGCACGAGGTATGGAGCAAAAATTGAGGCGGCCAGTTTTATGGATATCTTCTAATAATTTATCCATATGGATTTATGAAATTTCATTCACGTTTATTTGGGATCGTCCGTAAGTGAATCGGGGCTGAAACGAATGAAACTGGGTTTCCGAATAATTCTCGTAGGCAGTAGAACACGAGGTATGGAGCAAAAATTGAGGCATCCCGTTTTATTGATATCTTTTCATAATTTATCCCTATGGATTTATGCAATTGCTTTCGCATTTATTTGGGGACGTCCGTAAGTGAATCGGGGTTGAAACTAATGGAACTGGGTTTCCCAATAATTCTCGTAGGTTGTAGTACACGAGGTATGGAGCAAAAATTGAGGTGTCCCGATTTATGGATATATTTCATAATTTATCCCTATGGATTTATGAAATTACATTCACGTTTATTTGGGGACGTTCATATGTGAATCAGGGCTGAAACGAATGGAACTAGGTTTCCGAATAATTCTCGTAGGGAGTAGTACACAAGGTATGGTACAAAAATTGAGGCAGCCCATTTTATGGATATCTTTTCATAATTTATCCTATGGATTTATGAAATTGCATTCGCGTTTATTTGGGATCGTCCGTAAGTGAATCGGGGCTGAAACGAATGGAACTAGGTTTCCGAATAATTCTCGTAGGCAGTAATATACGAGGTATGGTGAAAAAATTGAGGTGGCCCATTTTATAGATATTTTTCATAATTTATCCCTATGAATTAATGAAATTGCATTCGCGTTTATTTGGGGACGTTCGTAAGTGAATCGGGGCTGAAACGAATGGAACTAGGTTTCCGAATAATTCTCGTAGGCAGTAGTAGTACACGAGGTATGGAGCAAAAATTGAGGTGGCTCGTTTTGTGGATATCTTTTCATAATTTATCCCTATGGATTTATTAAATTGCATTCACGTTTATTTGGGGTCGTCCGTAAGTGAATCGGGGCTGAAACGAATGAAACTGGGTTTCCGAATAATTCTCGTGGGCAGTAGTACACGAGGTATGGAGAAAAAATTGAGGCGGCCCGTTTTATGGATATCTTTTCATAATTTATCCCTATGGATTTATGAAATTACATTCGCTTTTATTTGGCGTCGTCCGTAAATGAATCGGGGCTGAAACGAATGGAACTGGGTTTCCGAATAATTCTCGTAGGGAGTAGTAGTACACGAGGTATGGAGCAAAAATTGAGGCAGCCAATTTTATGGATATCTTCTAAAAATTTATCCCTATGGATTTATGAAATTATATTCGCGTTTATTTGGGGTCGTCCGTAACTGAATCGGGGCTGAAACGAATGGAACTGGATTTCCGAATAATTCTCTAGGCGTAGTACACGAGGTATTGAGAAAAAATTGAAGCAACCCATTTTATGGATATCTTTTAATAATTTATCCCTATGGATTTATAAAATTGCATTCGCGTTTATTTTGGGTCGTCCGTAAGTAAATCAGGGTTGAAACGAATACAACTAAGTTTTCGAATAATTCTCCTAGGCAGTAGTACACAAGGTGTGCAGCAAAAATTGAGGCGGCCCATTTTATTGATATCTTTTCATAATTTATCCCTATGGATTTTTGAAATTGTATTTGCGTTTATTTGGGGTCGTCCGAAAGTGAATCGGGGCTGAAACGAATGGAACTATGTATCTGAATAATTCTCGTAGGCAGTAATACACGAGGTATGGTGCAAAAATGGAGGCGGCCCATTTTATGTATATCTTTTCATAATTTATCCTATGGATTTATGAAATTGTATTTGCGTTTATTTGGTGTCGTCCGTAAGTGAATCGGGGTTGAAACGAATGGAACTAGGTTTCCGAATAATTCTTGTAGGCAGTAGTACATGAGGTATGGTGAAAAAATTGAGGAGGCCCGTTTTATGGATATCTTTTCATAATTTATCCCTATGGATTTTTGAAATTGCATTCGCGTTTATTTGGGGACGTCCGTAAGTGAATCGGGGCTGAAAGGAATGGGACTAGGTTTCCGAATAATTCTCGTAGGCAGTAGTACACGAGGTATGGAGCAAAAATTGAGGCGGCCCGTTTTATGGATATATTTTCATAATTTATCCCTATGTATTTATGAAATTACATTAGCGTTTATTTGGGGTCGTCCGTAATTGAAATCGGGGCTGAAACGAATGGAACTGGGTTTCTGAATAATTCTCGTAGGGAGTAGTACACAAGGTATGGTACAAAAATTGAGGCAGCCCGTTTTATGGATATCTTTTCATAATTTATCCTATGGATTTATGAAATTGCATTCGCGTTTATTTGTGGTCGTCGTAAGTGAATCGGGGCTGAAACGAATGGAACTAGGTTTCCGAATAATTCTCGTAGGCAGTAGTATACGAGGTATGGTGAAAATTTGAGGCGGCCCATTTTATGGATATTTCTTCATAATTTATCCCTATAAATTATTGAAATTGCATTCGCGTTTATTTGGGGACGTCCGGAAGTGAATCGGGGCTGAAACGAATGGAACTAGGTTTCCGAATAATTCTCGTAGGCAGTAGTAGTACACGAGGTATGGAGCAAAAATTGAGGCAGCCTATTTTATCGATATCTTCTAAAAATTTATCCCTATGGATTTATGAAATTATATTCGCGTTTATTTGGGGTCGTCCGTAAGTGAATCGGGGCTGAAATGAATGGAACTGGATTTCCGAATAATTCTCTAGGCGTAGTACACGAGGTATTGAGAAAAAATTGAAGCAACCCATTTTATGGATATCTTCTAATAATTTATCCCTATGGATTTATAAAATTGCATTCGCGTTTATTTGGGGTCGTCCGTAAGTAAATCAGGGTTGAAACGAATGGAAATAAGTTTCCGAATAATTCTCGTAGGCAGTAGTACACAAGGTGTGCAGCAAAAATTGAGGCGGCCCGTTTTATTGATATCTTTTCATAATTTATCCCTATGGATTTATGGAATTGCATTTGCGTTTATTTGGGGTCGTCCGAAAGTGAATCGGGGCTGAAACGAATGGAACTATGTATCCGAATAATTCTCGTAGGCAGTAATACACGAGGTATGGTGCAAAACTGGAGGCGGCCCATTTTATGGATATCTTTTCATAATTTATCGTATGGATTTATGAAATTGCATTCGCGTTTATTTAGGGTCGTCCGTAAGTGAATCGGGGTTGAAAACGAATGGAACTAGGTTTCCGAATAATTCTTGTAGGCAGTAGTACATGAGGTATGGTGAAAAAATTGAGGAGGCCCATTTTATGGATATCTTTTCATAATTTATCCCTATGGATTTATGAAATTCCATTCGCATTTATTTGGGGACGTCCGTAAGTGAATCGGGGCTGAAACGAATGGGACTAGGTTTCCGAATAATTCTCGTAGGCAATAGTACACGAGGTATGGAGCAAAAATTGAGGCGGCCCGTTTTATGGATATCTTTTCATAATTTATCCATATGGATTTATGAAATTGCATTCGCGTTTATTTGGGGTCATCCGTAAGTGAATCGGGGCTGAAACGAATGAAACTAGGTTTCCGAATAATTCTCGTAGGCAGTTGTACACGAGGTATGTAGCAAAAATTGAGGCGGCCCATTTTATGGATATATTTTCATAATTTATCCCTATGTATTTATGAAATTACATTAGCGTTTATTGGGGTCGTCCGTAATGAATCGGGGCTGAAACGAATGGAACGTGGTTCCGAATAATTCTCGTAGGGAGTAGTAGTACACGAGATATGGAGCAAAAATTGAGGCGGCCAGTTTTATAGATATCTTCTAATAATTTATCCCAATGGATTTATGAAATTGCATTCGCGTTTATTTGGGGTTGTCCGTAAGTGAATCGGGGCTGAAATGAATGGAATTCGGTTTCCGAATAATTCTCTAGGCGTAGACACGAGGTATTCAGCAAAAATTGAGGCAACTCGTTTTGTGGATATCTTCTAATAATTTATCCCTATGGATTTATGAAATTGCATGCGCGTTTATTTGGGGTCGTCCGTAAGTGAATCGGGCTGAAAACGATGGAAGTGGGTTTCCGAATATTCTCGGAGGCAGTAGTACACAGGTATGGAGCAAAAATTGAGGCATGCCCGTTTTTTGGATATCTTTTCGTAAGTTATCCCTATGGATTTAATGAAATTACATTTACATTTATTTGGGGTCATCCGTAAATGAATCAGGGCTAAAACGAATGGAACTGGGTTTCCGAATAATTCTCGTAGGCAGTAGTAGTGCACGAGGTATGGAGCAAAATTGAGGGCGACCAGTTTTATGGATATCTTCTAATAATTTATCCCTATGGATTTATGAAATTTCATTCGCGTTTATTTGGGATCGTCCGTAAGTGAATCGGGGCTGAAACGAATGAAACTGGGTTTCCGAATAATTCTCGTAGGCAGTAGAACACGAGTATGGAGCAAAAATTGAGGCAATCCCGTTTTATTGATATCTTTTCATAATTTATCCCTATGGATTTATGCAATTGCTTTCGCATATTATTTGGGGACGTCCGTAAGTGAATCGGGGTTGAAACTAATGGAACTGGGTTTCCCAATAATTCTCGTAGGTTGTAGTACACGAGGTATGGAGCGAAAATTGAGGTGTCCCGATTTATGGATATATTTTCATAATTTATCCCTATGGATTTATGAAATTACATTCGCGTTTATTTGGGGACGTTCATATGTGAATCAGGGCTGAAACGAATGGAACTAGGTTTCCGAATAATTCTCTAGGGAGTAGTACACAAGGTATGGTACAAAAATTGAGGCAAGCCCATTTTATGGATATCTTTCATAATTTATCCTATGGATTTATGAAATTGCATTCGCGTTTATTTGGGATCGTCCGTAAGTGAATCGGGGCTGAAACGAATGGAACTAGGTTTCCGAATAATTCCTCGTAGGCAGTAATATACGAGGTATGGTGAAAAAATTGAGGTGGCCCATTTTATAGATATTTTTCATAATTTATCCCTATGAATTAATGAATTGCATTCGCGTTTATTTGGGGATGTCCGTAAGTGAATCGGGGCTGAAACGAATGGAACTAGGTTTCCGAATAATTCTCGTAGGCAGTTAGTACACGAGGTATGGGCAAAATTGAGGTGGCTCGTTTTGTGGATATCTTTTCATAATTTATCCCTATGGATTTATTAAATTGCATTCACGTTTATTTGGGGTCGTCCGTAAGTGAATCGGGGCTGAAACGAATGAAACTGGGTTTCCGAATAATTCTCGTGGGCAGTAGTACACGAGGTATGGAGAAAAAATTGAGGCGGCCCGTTTTATGGATATCTTTTCATAATTTATCCCTATGGATTTATGAAATTACATTCGCTTTTATTTGGCTTCGTCCGTTAATGAATCGGGGCTGAAACGAATGGAACTGGGTTTCCGAATAATTCTCGTAGGGAGTAGTAGTACACGAGGTATGGAGCAAAAATTGAGGCAGCCAATTTTATGGATATCTTCTAAAAATTTATCCCTATGGATTTATGAAATTATATTCGCGTTTATTTGGGGTCGTCCGTAACTGAATCGGGGCTGAAACGAATGGAACTGGATTTCCGAATAATTCTCTAGGCGTAGTACACGAGGTATTGAGCAAAAATTGAAGCAACCCATTTATGGATATCTTTTAATAATTTATCCCTATGGATTTATAAAATTGCATTCGCGTTTATTTGGGGTCGTCGTAAGTAAATCAGGGTTGAAACGAATGCAACTAAGTTTTCGAATAATTCTCCTAGGCAGTAGTACACAAGGTGTGCAGCAAAATTGAGGCGGCCCATTTTATTGATATCTTTTCATAATTTATCCCTATGGATTTTTGAAATTGCATTTGCGTTTATTTGGGGTCGTCCGAAAGTGAATCGGGGCTGAAACGAATGGAACTATGTATCTGAATAATTCTCGTAGGCAGTAATACACGAGGTATGGTGCAAAAATGGAGGCGGCCCATTTTATGTATATCTTTTCATAATTTATCCTATGGATTTATGAAATTGTATTTGCATTTATTTGTGTCGTCCGTAAGTGAATCGGGGTTTAAACGAATGGAACTAGGTTTTCGAATAATTCTTGTAGGCAGTAGTACATGAGGTATGGTGAAAAAAATTGAGGAGGCCCGTTTATGGATATCTTTTCATAATTTATCCCTATGGATTTTTGAAATTGCATTCGCGTTTATTTGGGGACGTCCGTAAGTGAATCGGGGCTGAAAGGAATGGGACTAGGTTTCCGAATAATTCTCGTAGGCAGTAGTACACGAGGTATGGAGCAAAATTGAGGCGGCCTGTTTTATGGATATATTTTCATAATTTATCCCTATGTATTTATGAATTACTATAGCGTTTATTTGGGGTCGTCCGTATTGAAATCGGGGCTGAAACGAATGGAACTGGGTTTTCTGAATAACTCTCGTAGGCAAGTAGTAGTACACGAGATATGGAGCAAAATTGAGGCGCCCGTTTTATGCATATCTTTTCATAATTTATCCCTATGGATTTATGAAGTTGCATTCCGCGTTTATTTGGGGTCGTTCGTAAGTGAATCGGGGCTGAAACGAATGAAACTAGGTTTCCGAATAATTCTCGTGGGCAGTAGTACACGAGGTATGGAGCAAAAATTGAGGTGGCCCGTTTTATGGATATCTTTTCATAATTTATCCTTATGGATTTATGAAATTGTGTTCGCGTTTATTTGGGGACGTCCGTAAGTGAATCGGGGCTGAAACGAATGGAACTAGGTTTCCGAATAATTCTCGTAGGCAGTAGTAGTACACGAGGTATGGAGCAAAAATTGAGGATGTGCCGATTTTATGGATATATTTTCATAATTTATCCCTATGGATTTATGAAATTGCATTCGCGTTTATTTGGGGTTGTCCGTAGTGAATCGGGGCTGAAACGAATGGAATTGGGTTTCCGAATAATTCTCTAGGCGTAGACACGAGGTATTGAGCAAAAATTGAGGCAACTCGTTTTGTGGATATCTTCTAATAATTTATCCCTATGGATTTATGAAATTGCATTCGCGTTTATTTGGGGTCGTCTGTAAGTGAATCGGGGCTGAAACGAATGGAAGTGGGTTTCCGAATAATTCTCGTAGGCAGTAGTACACGAGGTATGGAGCAAAAATTGAGGCGGCCCGTTTTATGGATATCTTTTCATAATTTATCCCTATGGATTTATGAAATTACATTTACATTTATTTGGGGTCGTCCGTAATGAATCAGGCTAAAACGAATGGAACTGGGTTTCCGAATAATTCTCGTAGGCAGTAGTAGTGCACGAGGTATGGAGCAAAAATTGAGGCGGCCAGTTTTATGGATATCTTCTAATAATTATCCCTATGTATTTATGATATTGCATTCTCGTTTATTTGGGGTCGTCCGTAAGTGAATCGGGGCTGAAACGAATGGAACTGGATTTTCGAATAATTCTCTAGGCGTAGTACACGAGGTATTGAGAAAAAATTGAGGCAACCCGTTTTATGGATATCTTCTAATAATTTATCCCTATGGATTTATAAAATTGCATTCGCATTTATTTGGGGTCGTCCATAAGTGAATCGGGGCTGAAACGAATGGATCTGGGTTACCGAATAATTCTCGTAGGTAGTAGTACACGAGGTATGGAGCAAAAATTGAGGCGGCCCATTTTATTGATATCTTTTCATAATTTATCCCTATGGATTTATGAAATTGCGTTCGCATTTATTTGGGGACGTCCGTAAGTGAATCGGGGCTGAAACGAATGGAACTGGGTTTCCGAATAATTCTCGTAGGCTGTAGTACACGAGGTATGGAGCAAAAATTAGGCGGCCCGATTTATGGATATCTTTTCATAATTTATCCTTATGGATTTATGAAATTGCGTTCGCGTTTAGTTGGGGACGTCCGTAACTGAATCGGGGCTGAAATGAATGGAACTGGATTTCCGAATAATTCTCGTAGGCTGTAGTACACGAGGTATGGAGCAAAAATTGAGGCGGCCCGATTTATGGATAAATTTTTATAATTTATCCCTATGGATTATGAAAATGCGTTCGCGTTTATTTGGGGACGTCTGTAAGTGAATCGGGGCTGAAACGAATGGAACTAGGTTTCCGAATAATTCTCGTAGGCAGTAGAACACGAGGTATGGAGCAAAAATTGAGGCATCCCATTTTATTGATATCTTTTCATAATTTATCCCTATGGATTTATGAAATTGCTTTCGCGTTTATTTGGGGACGTCCGTAAGTGAATCGGGGCCGAAACGAATGGAACTGGGTTTCCGAATAATTCTCGTAGGCTGTAGTACACGAGGTATGGAGCAAAAATTAAGGTGTCCCAATTTATCGATATATTTTCATAATTTATCCCTATGGATTTATGAATTGCATTCGCGTTATTTAGGACGTCCGTATGTGAATCCGGGCTGAAACGAATGGAACTAGGTTTCCGAATAATTCTCGTAGGGAGTAGTACACAAGGTATGGTACAAAAATTGAGGCAGCCCGTTTTATGGATATCTTTTCATAATTTATCCTATGGATTTATGAAATTGCATTCGCGTTTATTTGTGGTCGTCCGTAAGTGAATCGGGGCTGAAACGAATGGAACTAGGTTTCCGAATAATTCTCGTAGGCAGTAGTATATCGAGGTATGGTGAAAAATTTGAGGCGGCCCATTTTATGGATATTTCTTCATAATTTATCCCTATAAATTATTGAAATTGCATTCGCGTTTATTTGGGGACGTCCGGAAGTGAATCGGGGCTAAACGAATGGAACTAGGTTTCCGAATAATTCTCGTAGGCAGTAGTAGTACACGAGGTATGGAGCAAAAATTGAGGCAGCCTATTTTATCGATATCTTCTAAAAATTTATCCCTATGGATTTATGAAATTATATTCTCGTTTATTTGGGGTCGTCCGTAAGTGAATCGGGGCTGAAATGAATGGAACTGGATTTCCGAAAAATTCTCTAGGCGTAGTACACGAGGTATTGAGCAAAAATTGAAGCAACCCATTTTATGGATATCTTCTAATAATTTATCCCTATGGATTTATAAAATTGCATTCGCGTTTATTTGGGGTCGTCCGTAAGTAAATCAGGGTTGAAACGAATGGAAATAAGTTTCCGAATAATTCTCGTAGGCAGTAGTACACAAGGTGTGCAGCAAAAATTGAGGCGGCCCGTTTTATTGATATCTTTTCATAATTTATCCCTATGGATTTATGGAATTGCATTTGCGTTTATTTGGGGTCGTCCGAAAGTGAATCGGGGCTGAAACGAATGGAACTATGTATCCGAATAATTCTCGTAGGCAGTAATACACGAGGTATGGTGCAAAACTGGAGGCGGCCCATTTTATGGATATCTTTTCATAATTAATCGTATGGATTTATGAAATTGCATTCGCGTTTATTTAGGGTCGTCCGTAAGTGAATCGGGGTTGAAAACGAATGGAACTAGGTTTCCGAATAATTCTTGTAGGCAGTAGTACATGAGGTATGGTGAAAAATGAGGAGGCCCATTTTATGGATATCTTTTCATAATTTATCCCTATGGATTTATGAAATTCCATTCGCATTTATTTGGGGACGTCCGTAAGTGAATCGGGGCTGAAACGAATGGGACTAGGTTTCCGAATAATTCTCGTAGGCAATAGTACACGAGGTATGGAGCAAAAATTGAGGCGGCCCGTTTTATGGATATCTTTTCATAATTTATCCCTATGGATTTATGAAATTGCATTCGCGTTTATTTGGGGTCATCCGTAAGTGAATCGGGGCTGAAACGAATGAAACTAGGTTTCCGAATAATTCTCGTAGGCAGTTGTACACGAGGTATGTAGCAAAATTGAGGCGGCCCATTTTATGGATATATTTTCATAATTTATCCCTATGTATTTATGAAATTACATTAGCGTTTATTTGGGGTCGTCCGTAAATGAATCGGGGCTGAAACGAATGGAACGGGGTTTCCGAATAATTCTCGTAGGGAGTAGTAGTACACGAGATATGGAGCAAAAATTGAGGCGGCCAGTTTTATAGATATCTTCTAATAATTTATCCCAATGGATTTATGAAATTGCATTCGCGTTTATTTGGGGTTGTCCGTAAGTGAATCGGGGCTGAAATGAATGGAATTCGGTTTCCGAATAATTCTCTAGGCGTAGACACGAGGTATTCAGCAAAAATTGAGGCAACTCGTTTTGTGGATATCTTCTAATAATTATCCCTATGGATTTATGAAATTGCATTCGCGTTTATTTGGGGTCGTCCGTAAGTGAATCGGGGCTGAAACGAATGGAAGTGGGTTTCCGAATAATTCTCGTAGGCAGTAGTACAGAGGTATGGAGCAAAAATTGAGGCAGCCCGTTTTTATGGATATCTTTTCGATAATTTATCCCTATGGATTTATGAAATTACATTTACATTTATTTGGGGTCATCCGTAAATGAATCAGGGCTAAAACGAATGGAACTGGGTTTCCGAATAATTCTCGTAGGCAGTAGTAGTGCACGAGGTATGGAGCAAAAATTGAGGCGGCCCAGTTTTATGGATATCTTCTAATAATTTATCCCTATGGATTTATGAAATTTCATTCGCGTTTATTTGGGATCGTCCGTAAGTGAATCGGGGCTGAAACGAATGAAACTGGGTTTCCGAATAATTCTCGTAGGCAGTAGAACACGAGGTATGGAGCAAAATTGAGGCATCCCGTTTTATTGATATCTTTTCATAATTTATCCCTATGGATTTATGCAATTGCTTTCGCATTTATTTGGGGACGTCCGTAAGTGAATCGGGGGTTGAAACTAATGGAACTGGGTTTCCCAATAATTCTCGTAGGTTGTAGTACACGAGGTATGGAGCGAAAATTGAGGTGTCCCGATTTATGGATATATTTTCATAATTTTATCCCTATGGATTTATGAAATTACATTCGCGTTTATTTGGGGACGTTCATATGTGAATCAGGGCTGAAACGAATGGAACTAGGTTTCCGAATAATTCTCGTAGGGAGTAGTACACAAGGTATGGTACAAAAATTGAGGCAGCCCATTTTATGGATATCTTTTCATAATTTATCCTATGGATTTATGAAATTGCATTCGCGTTTATTTGGGATCGTCCGTAAGTGAATCGGGGCTGAAACGAATGGAACTAGGTTTCCGAATAATTCTCGTAGGCAGTAATATACGAGGTATGGTGAAAAAATTGAGGTGGCCCATTTTATAGATATTTTTCATAATTTATCCCTATGAATTAATGAAATTGCATTCGCGTTTATTTGGGGACGTCCGTAAGTGAATCGGGGCTGAAACGAATGGAACTAGGTTTCCGAATAATTCTCGTAGGCAGTAGTAGTACACGAGGTATGGAGCAAAAATTGAGGTGGCTCGTTTTGTGGATATCTTTTCATAATTTATCCCTATGGATTTATTAAATTGCATTCACGTTTATTTGGGGTCGTCCGTAAGTGAATCGGGGCTGAAACGAATGAAACTGGGTTTCCGAATAATTCTCGTGGGCAGTAGTACACGAGGTATGGAGAAAAAATTGAGGCGGCCCGTTTTATGGATATCTTTTCATAATTTATCCCTCTGGATTTATGAAATTACATTCGCTTTTATTGGCTTCGTCCGTAAATGAATCGGGGCTGAAACGAATGGAACTGGGTTTCCGAATAATTCTCGTAGGGAGTAGTAGTACACGAGGTATGGAGCAAAAATTGAGGCAGCCAATTTTATGGATATCTTCTAAAAATTTATCCCTATGGATTATGAAATTATATTCGCGTTTATTTGGGGTCGTCCGTAACTGAATCGGGGCTGAACGAATGGAACTGGATTTCCGAATAATTCTCTAGGCGTAGTACACGAGGTATTGAGCAAAAATTGAAGCAACCCATTTTATGGATATCTTTTAATAATTTATCCCTATGGATTTATAAAATTGCATTCGCGTTTATTTTGGGTCGTCCGTAAGTAAATCAGGGGTTGAAACGAATGCAACTACGTTTTCGAATAATTCTCCTAGGCAGTAGTACACAAGGTGTGCAGCAAAAATTGAGGCGGCCCATTTTATTGATATCTTTTCATAATTTATCCCTATGGATTTTTGAAATTGCATTTGCGTTTATTTGGGGGTCGTCCGAAGTGAATCGGGGCTGAAACGAATGGAACATGTATCTGAATAATTCTCGTAGGCAGTAATACACGAGGTATGGTGCAAAAATGGAGGGCGGCCCATTTATGTATATCTTTTCATAATTTATCCTATGGATTTATGAAATTGTATTTGCATTTATTTGGTGTCGTCCGTAAGTGAATCGGGGTTTAAACGAATGGAACTAGTGTTTTCCGATAATTCTGTAGGCAGTAGTACATGAGGTATGGTGAAAAAAATTGAGGAGGCCCGTTTTATGGATATCTTTTCATAATTTATCCCTATGGATTTTTGAAATTGCATTCGCGTTATTTGGGGACGTCCGTAAGTGAATCGGGGCTGAAAGGAATGGGACTAGGTTTCCGAATAATTCTCGTAGGCAGTAGTACACGAGGTATGGAGCAAAAATTGAGGCGGCCCGTTTTATGGATATATTTTCATAATTTATCCCTATGTATTTATGAAATTACATTAGCGTTTATTTGGGGTCGTCCGTAATTGAAATCGGGGCTGAAACGAATGGAATGGGTTTCTGAACACTCTCGTAGGCAGTAGTAGTACACGAGATATGGAGCAAAATTGAGGGGCCCATTTTATGCATATCTTTTCATAATTTATCCCTATGGATTTATGAAGTTGCATTCGCGTTTATTTGGGGTCGTTCGTAAGTGAATCGGGGCTGAAACGAATGAAACTAGGTTTCCGAATAATTCTCGTGGGCAGTAGTACACGAGGTATGGAGCAAAAATTGAGGTGGCCCGTTTTATGGATATCTTTTCATAATTTATCCTTATGGATTTATGAAATTGTGTTCGCGTTTATTTGGGACGTCCGTAAGTGAATCGGGGCTGAAACGAATGGAACTAGGTTTCCGAATAATTCTCGTAGGCAGTAGTAGTACACGAGTTATGGAGCAAAAATTGAGGCGTGCCGATTTTATGGATATATTTTCATAATTTATCCCTATGGATTTATGAAATTGCATTCGCGTTTATTTGGGGTTGTCCGTAAGTGAATCGGGGCTGAAACGAATGGAATTGGGTTTCCGAATAATTCTCTAGGCGTAGACACGAGGTATTGAGCAAAAATTGAGGCAACTCGTTTTGTGGATATCTTCTAATAATTTATCCCTATGGATTTATGAAATTGCATTCGCGTTTATTTGGGGTCGTCCGTAAGTGAATCGGGGCTGAAACGAATGGAAGTGGGTTTCCGAATAATTCTCGTAGGCAGTAGTACATGAGGTATGGAGCAAAAATTGAGGCGGCCCGTTTTATGGATATCTTTTCATAATTTATCCCTATGGATTTATGAAATTACATTTACATTTATTTGGGGTCGTCCGTAAATGAATCAGGGCTAAAACGAATGGAACTGGGTTTCCGAATAATTCTCGTAGGCAGTAGTAGTGCACGAGGTATGGAGCAAAAATTGAGGCGGCCAGTTTTATGGATATCTTCTAATAATTTATCCCTATGTATTTGATATTGCATTCTCGTTTATTTGGGGTCGTCCGTAAGTGAATCGGGGCTGAAACGAATGGAACTGGATTTTCGAATAATTCTCTAGGCGTAGTACACGAGGTATTGAGAAAAAATTGAGGCAACCCGTTTTATGGATATCTTCTAATAATTTATCCCTATGGATTTATAAAATTGCATTCGCATTTATTTGGGGTCGTCCATAAGTGAATCGGGGCTGAAACGAATGGATCTGGGTTACCGAATAATTCTCGTAGGTAGTAGTACACGAGGTATGGAGCAAAAATTGAGGCGGCCCATTTTATTGATATCTTTTCATAATTTATCCCTATGGATTTATGAAATTGCGTTCGCATTTATTTGGGGACGTCCGTAAGTGAATCGGGGCTGAAACGAATGGAACTGGGTTTCCGAATAATTCTCGTAGGCTGTAGTACACGAGGTATGGAGCAAAAATTGAGGCGGCCCGATTTATGGATATCTTTTCATAATTTATCCTTATGGATTTATGAAATTGCGTTCGCGTTTAGTTGGGGACGTCCGTAACTGAATCGGGGCTGAAATGAATGGAACTGGATTTCCGAATAATTCTCGTAGGCTGTAGTACACGAGGTATGGAGCAAAAATTGAGGCGGCCCGATTTATGGATAAATTTTTATAATTTATCCCTATGGATTTATGAAAATGCGTTCGCGTTTATTTGGGGACGTCCGTAAGTGAATCGGGGCTGAAACGAATGGAACTAGGTTTCCGAATAATTCTCGTAGGCAGTAGAACATGAGGTATGGAGCAAAAATTGAGGCATCCCATTTTATTGATATCTTTTCATAATTTATCCCTATGGATTTATGAAATTGCTTTCGCGTTTATTTGGGGACGTCCGTAAGTGAATCGGGGCCGAAACGAATGGAACTGGGTTTCCGAATAATTCTCGTAGGCTGTAGTACACGAGGTATGGAGCAAAAATTAAGGTGTCCCAATTTATCGATATATTTTCATAATTTATCCCTATGGATTTATGAATTGCATTCGCGTTTATTTGGGGACGTCCGTATGTGAATCAGGGCTGAAACGAATGGAACTAGGTTTCCGAATAATTCTCGTAGGGAGTAGTACACAAGGTATGGTACAAAAATTGAGGCAGCCCGTTTTATGGATATCTTTTCATAATTTATCCTATGGATTTATGAAATTGCATTCGCGTTTATTTGTGGTCGTCCGTAAGTGAATCGGGGCTGAAACGAATGGAACTAGGTTTCCGAATAATTCTCGTAGGCAGTAGTATAGAGGTATGGTGAAAAATTTGAGGCGGCCCATTTTATGGATATTTCTTCATAATTTATCCCTATAATTATTGAAATTGCATTCGCGTTTATTTGGGGACGTCCGGAAGTGAATCGGGGCTGAAACGAATGGAACTAGGTTTCCGAATAATTCTCGTAGGCAGTAGTAGTACACGAGGTATGGAGCAAAAATTGAGGCAGCCTATTTTATCGATATCTTCTAAAAATTTATCCCTATGGATTTATGAAATTATATTCGCGTTTATTTGGGGTCGTCCGTAAGTGAATCGGGGCTGAAATGAATGGAACTGGATTTCCGAATAATTCTCTAGGCGTAGTACACGAGGTATTGAGCAAAAATTGAAGCAACCCATTTTATGGATATCTTCTAATAATTTATCCCTATGGATTTATAAAATTGCATTCCGTTTATTTGGGGTCGTCCGTAAGTAAATCAGGGTTGAAACGAATGGAAATAAGTTTCCGAATAATTCTCGTAGGCAGTAGTACACAAGGTGTGCAGCAAAAATTGAGGCGGCCCGTTTTATTGATATCTTTTCATAATTTATCCCTATGGATTTATGGAATTGCATTTGCGTTTATTTGGGGTCGTCCGAAAGTGAATCGGGGCTGAAACGAATGGAACTATGTATCCGAATAATTCTCGTAGGCAGTAATACACGAGGTATGGTGCAAAACTGGAGGCGGCCCATTTTATGGATATCTTTTCATAATTTATCGTATGGATTTATGAAATTGCATTCGCGTTTATTTGGGGTCGTCCGTAAGTGAATCGGGGCTGAAACGAATGGAAGTGGGTTTCCGAATAATTCTCGTAGGCAGTAGTACACGAGGTATGGAGCAAAAATTGAGGCAGCCCGTTTTATGGATATCTTTTCGTAATTTATCCCTATGGATTTATGAAATTACATTTACATTTATTTGGGGTCATCCGTAAATGAATCAGGGCTAAAACGAATGGAACTGGGTTTCCGAATAATTCTCGTAGGCAGTAGTAGTGCACGAGGTATGGAGCAAAAATTGAGGCGGCCAGTTTTGGATATCTTCTAATAATTTATCCCTATGGATTTATGAAATTTCATTCGCGTTTATTTGGGATCGTCCGTAAGTGAATCGGGGCTGAAACGAATGAAACTGGTTTCCGAATAATTCTCGTAGGCAGTAGAACACGAGGTATGGAGCAAAAATTGAGGCATCCCGTTTTATTGATATCTTTTCATAATTTATCCCTATGGATTTATGCAATTGCTTTCGCATTTATTTGGGGACGTCCGTAAGTGAATCGGGGTTGAAACTAATGGAACTGGGTTTCCCAATAATTCTCGTAGGTTGTAGTACACGAGGTATGGAGCAAAAATTGAGGTGTCCCGATTTATGGATATATTTTCATAATTTATCCCTATGGATTTATGAAATTACATTCGCGTTTATTTGGGGACGTTCATATGTGAATCAGGGCTGAAACGAATGGAACTAGGTTTCCGAATAATTCTCGTAGGGAGTAGTACACAAGGTATGGTACAAAAATTGAGGCAGCCCATTTTATGGATATCTTTTCATAATTTATCCTATGGATTTATGAAATTGCATTCGCGTTTATTTGGGATCGTCCGTAAGTGAATCGGGGCTGAAACGAATGGAACTAGGTTTCCGAATAATTCTCGTAGGCAGTAATATACGAGGTATGGTGAAAAAATTGAGGTGGCCCATTTTATAGATATTTTTCATAATTTATCCCTATGAATTAATGAAATTGCATTCGCGTTTATTTGGGGACGTCCGTAAGTGAATCGGGGCTGAAACGAATGGAACTAGGTTTCCGAATAATTCTCGTAGGCAGTAGTAGTACACGAGGTATGGAGCAAAAATTGAGGTGGCTCGTTTTGTGGATATCTTTTCATAATTTATCCCTATGGATTTATTAAATTGCATTCACGTTTATTTGGGGTCGTCCGTAAGTGAATCGGGGCTGAAACGAATGAAACTGGGTTTCCGAATAATTCTCGTGGGCAGTAGTACACGAGGTATGGAGAAAAAATTGAGGCGGCCCGTTTTATGGATATCTTTTCATAATTTATCCCTATGGATTTATGAAATTACATTCGCTTTTATTTGGCGTCGTCCGTAAATGAATCGGGGCTGAAACGAATGGAACTGGGTTTCCGAATAATTCTCGTAGGGAGTAGTAGTACACGAGGTATGGAGCAAAAATTGAGGCAGCCAATTTTATGGATATCTTCTAAAAATTTATCCCTATGGATTTATGAAATTATATTCGCGTTTATTTGGGGTCGTCCGTAAGTGAATCGGGGCTGAAACAATGGAACTGGATTTCCGAATAATTCTCTAGGCGTAGTACACGAGGTATTGAGCAAAAATTGAAGCAACCCATTTTATGGATATCTTTTAATAATTTATCCCTATGGATTTATAAAATTGCATTCGCGTTTATTTTGGGTCGTCCGTAAGTAAATCAGGGTTGAAACGAATGCAACTAAGTTTCGAATAATTCTCCTAGGCAGTAGTACACAAGGTGTGCAGCAAAAATTGAGGCGGCCCATTTTATTGATATCTTTTCATAATTATCCCTATGGATTTTTGAAATTGCATTTGCGTTTATTTGGGGTCGTCCGAAAGTGAATCGGGGCTGAAACGAATGGAACTATGTATCTGAATAATTCTCGTAGGCAGTAATACACGAGGTATGGTGCAAAAATGGAGGCGGCCCATTTTATGTATATCTTTTCATAATTTATCCTATGGATTTATGAAATTGCATTTGCGTTTATTTGGTGTCGTCCGTAAGTGAATCGGGGTTGAAACGAATGGAACTAGGTTTCCGAATAATTCTTGTAGGCAGTAGTACATGAGGTATGGTGAAAAAATTGAGGAGGCCCGTTTTATGGATATCTTTTCATAATTTATCCCTATGGATTTTTGAAATTGCATTCGCGTTTATTTGGGGACGTCCGTAAGTGAATGTGGGCTGAAAGGAATGGGACTAGGTTTCCGAATAATTCTCGTAGGCAGTAGAACACGAGGTATGGAGCAAAAATTGAGGCGGCCCGTTTTATGGATATATTTTCATAATTTATCCCTATGTATTTATGAAATTACATTAGCGTTTATTTGGGGTCGTCCGTAATTGAAATCGGGGCTGAAACGAATGGAATTGGGTTTCTGAACAACTCTCGTAGGCAGTAGTAGTACACGAGATATGGAGCAAAAATTGAGGCGGCCCATTTTATGCATATCTTTTCATAATTTATCCCTATGGATTTATGAAGTTGCATTCGCGTTTATTTGGGGTCGTTCGTAAGTGAATCGGGGCTGAAACGAATGAAACTAGGTTTCCGAATAATTCTCGTGGGCAGTAGTACACGAGGTATGGAGCAAAAATTGAGGTGGCCCGTTTTATGGATATCTTTTCATAATTTATCCTTATGGATTTATGAAATTGTGTTCGCGTTTATTTGGGACGTCCGTAAGTGAATCGGGGCTGAAACGAATGGAACTAGGTTTCCGAATAATTCTCGTAGGCAGTAGTAGTACACGAGTTATGGAGCAAAAATTGAGGCGTGCCGATTTTATGGATATATTTTCATAATTTATCCCTATGGATTTATGAAATTGCATTCGCGTTTATTTGGGGTTGTCCGTAAGTGAATCGGGGCTGAAACGAATGGAATTGGGTTTCCGAATAATTCTCTAGGCGTAGACACGAGGTATTGAGCAAAAATTGAGGCAACTCGTTTTGTGGATATCTTCTAATAATTTATCCCTATGGATTTATGAAATTGCATTCGCGTTTATTTGGGGTCGTCCGTAAGTGAATCGGGGCTGAAACGAATGGAAGTGGGTTTCCGAATAATTCTCGTAGGCAGTAGTACATGAGGTATGGAGCAAAAATTGAGGCGGCCCATTTTATGGATATCTTTTCATAATTTATCCCTATGGATTTATGAAATTACATTTACATTTATTTGGGGTCGTCCGTAAATGAATCAGGGCTAAAACGAATGGAACTGGGTTTCCGAATAATTCTCGTAGGCAGTAGTAGTGCACGAGGTATGGAGCAAAAATTGAGGCGGCCAGTTTTATGGATATCTTCTAATAATTTATCCCTATGTATTTATGATATTGCATTCTCGTTTATTTGGGGTCGTCCGTAAGTGAATCGGGGCTGAAACGAATGGAACTGGATTTTCGAATAATTCTCTAGGCGTAGTACACGAGGTATTGAGAAAAAATTGAGGCAACCCGTTTTATGGATATCTTCTAATAATTTATCCCTATGGATTTATAAAATTGCATTCGCATTTATTTGGGGTCGTCCATAAGTGAATCGGGGCTGAAACGAATGGATCTGGGTTACCGAATAATTCTCGTAGGTAGTAGTACACGAGGTATGGAGCAAAAATTGAGGCGGCCCATTTTATTGATATCTTTTCATAATTTATCCCTATGGATTTATGAAATTGCGTTCGCATTTATTTGGGGACGTCCGTAAGTGAATCGGGGCTGAAACGAATGGAACTGGGTTTCCGAATAATTCTCGTAGGCTGTAGTACACGAGGTATGGAGCAAAAATTGAGGCGGCCCGATTTATGGATATCTTTTCATAATTTATCCTTATGGATTTATGAAATTGCGTTCGCGTTTAGTTGGGGACGTCCGTAACTGAATCGGGGCTGAAATGAATGGAACTGGATTTCCGAATAATTCTCGTAGGCTGTAGTACACGAGGTATGGAGCAAAAATTGAGGCGGCCCGATTTATGGATAAATTTTTATAATTTATCCCTATGGATTTATGAAAATGCGTTCGCGTTTATTTGGGGACGTCCGTAAGTGAATCGGGGCTGAAACGAATGGAACTAGGTTTCCGAATAATTCTCGTAGGCAGTAGAACATGAGGTATGGAGCAAAAATTGAGGCATCCCATTTTATTGATATCTTTTCATAATTTATCCCTATGGATTTATGAAATTGCTTTCGCGTTTATTTGGGGACGTCCGTAAGTGAATCGGGGCCGAAACGAATGGAACTGGGTTTCCGAATAATTCTCGTAGGCTGTAGTACACGAGGTATGGAGCAAAAATTAAGGTGTCCCAATTTATCGATATATTTTCATAATTTATCCCTATGGATTTATGAATTGCATTCGCGTTTATTTGGGGACGTCCGTATGTGAATCAGGGCTGAAACGAATGGAACTAGGTTTCCGAATAATTCTCGTAGGGAGTAGTACACAAGGTATGGTACAAAAATTGAGGCAGCCCGTTTTATGGATATCTTTTCATAATTTATCCTATGGATTTATGAAATTGCATTCGCGTTTATTTGTGGTCGTCCGTAAGTGAATCGGGGCTGAAACGAATGGAACTAGTTTCCGAATAATTCTCGTAGGCAGTAGTATGAGGTATGGTGAAAAATTTGAGGCGGCCCATTTTATGGATATTTCTTCATAATTTATCCCTATAAATTATTGAAATTGCATTCGCGTTTATTTGGGGACGTCCGGAAGTGAATCGGGGCTGAAACGAATGGAACTAGGTTTCCGAATAATTCTCGTAGGCAGTAGTAGTACACGAGGTATGGAGCAAAAATTGAGGCAGCCTATTTTATCGATATCTTCTAAAAATTTATCCCTATGGATTTATGAAATTATATTCGCGTTTATTTGGGGTCGTCCGTAAGTGAATCGGGGCTGAAATGAATGGAACTGGATTTCCGAATAATTCTCTAGGCGTAGTACACGAGGTATTGAGCAAAAATTAAAGCAACCCATTTTATGGATATCTTCTAATAATTTATCCCTATGGATTTATAAAATTGCATTCGCGTTTATTTGGGGTCGTCCGTAAGTAAATCAGGGTTGAAACGAATGGAAATAAGTTTCCGAATAATTCTCGTAGGCAGTAGTACACAAGGTGTGCAGCAAAAATTGAGGCGGCCCGTTTTATTGATATCTTTTCATAATTTTCCCTATGGATTTATGGAATTGCATTTGCGTTTATTTGGGGTCGTCCGAAAGTGAATCGGGGCTGAAACGAATGGAACTATGTATCCGAATAATTCTCGTAGGCAGTAATACACGAGGTATGGTGCAAAACTGGAGGCGGCCCATTTTATGGATATCTTTTCATAATTTATCGTATGGATTTATGAAATTGCATTCGCGTTTATTTGGGGTCGTCCGTAAGTGAATCGGGTTGAAAACGAATGGAACTAGGTTTCCGAATAATTCTTGTAGGCAGTAGTACATGAGGTATGGTGAAAAAATTGAGGAGGCCCATTTTATGGATATCTTTTCATAATTTGTCCCTATGGATTTATGAAATTCCATTCGATTTATTTGGGGACGTCCGTAAGTGAATCGGGGCTGAAACGAATGGGACTAGGTTTCCGAATAATTCTCGTAGCAATAGTACACGAGGTATGGAGCAAAAATTGAGGCGGCCCGTTTTATGGATATCTTTTCATAATTTATCCCTATGGATTTATGAAATTGCATTCGCGTTTATTTGGGGTCATCCGTAAGTGAATCGGGGCTGAAACGAATGAAACTAGGTTTCCGAATAATTCTCGTAGGCAGTTGTACACGAGGTATGTAGCAAAAATTGAGGCGGCCCATTTTATGGATATATTTTCATAATTTATCCCTATGTATTTATGAAATTACATTAGCGTTTATTTGGGGTCGTCCGTAAATGAATCGGGGCTGAAACGAATGGAACTGGGTTTCCGAATAATTCTCGTAGGGAGTAGTAGTACACGAGATATGGAGCAAAAATTGAGGCGGCCAGTTTTTAGATACTTCTAATAATTTATCCCAATGGATTTATGAAATTGCATTCGCGTTTATTTGGGGTTGTCCGTAAGTGAATCGGGGCTGAAATGAATGGAATTCGGTTTCCGAATAATTCTCTAGGCGTAGACACGAGGTATTCAGCAAAAATTGAGGCAACTCGTTTTGTGGATATCTTCTAATAATTTATCCCTATGGATTTATGAAATTGCATTCGCGTTTATTTGGGGTCGTCCGTAAGTGAATCGGGGCTGAAACGAATGGAAGTGGGTTTCCGAATAATTCTCGTAGGCAGTAGTACACGAGGTATGGAGCAAAATTGAGGCAGCCCGTTTTATGGATATCTTTTCGTAATTTATCCCTATGGATTTATGAAATTACATTTACATTTATTTGGGGTCATCCGTAAATGAATCAGGGCTAAAACGAATGGAACTGGGTTTCCGAATAATTCTCGTAGGCAGTAGTAGTGCACGAGGTATGGAGCAAAAATTGAGGCGGCCAGTTTTATGGATATCTTCTAATAATTTATCCCTATGGATTTATGAAATTTCATTCGCGTTTATTTGGGATCGTCCGTAAGTTCGGGCTGAAACGAATGAAACTGGGTTTCCGAATAATTCTCGTAGGCAGTAGAACACGAGGTATGGAGCAAAAATTGAGGCATCCCGTTTTATTGATATCTTTTCATAATTTATCCCTATGGATTTATGCAATTGCTTTCGCATTTATTTGGGGACGTCCGTAAGTGAATCGGGGTGAAACTAATGGAACTGGGTTTCCCAATAATTCTCGTAGGTAGTACACGAGGTATGGAGCAAAATTGAGGTGTCCCGATTTATGGATATATTTTCATAATTTATCCCTATGGATTTATGAAATTACATTCGCGTTTATTTGGGGACGTTCATATGTGAATCAGGGCTGAAACGAATGGAACTAGGTTTCCGAATAATTCTCGTAGGGAGTAGTACACAAGGTATGGTACAAAAATTGAGGCAGCCCATTTTATGGATATCTTTTCATAATTTATCCTATGGATTTATGAAATTGCATTCGCGTTTATTTGGGATCGTCCGTAAGTGAATCGGGCTGAAACGAACGGAACTAGGTTTCCGAATAATTCTCGTAGGCAGTAATATACGAGGTATGGTAAAAAATTGAGGTGGCCCATTTTATAGATATTTTTCATAATTTATCCCTATGAATTAATGAAATTGCATTCGCGTTTATTTGGGGACGTCCGTAAGTGAATCGGGGCTGAAACGAATGGAACTAGGTTTCCGAATAATTCTCGTAGGCAGTAGTAGTACACGAGGTATGGAGCAAAATTGAGGTGGCTCGTTTTGTGGATATCTTTTCATAATTTATCCCTATGGATTTATTAAATTGCATTCACGTTTATTTGGGGTCGTCCGTAAGTGAATCGGGGCTGAAACGAATGAAACTGGGTTTCCGAATAATTCTCGTGGGCAGTAGTACACGAGGTATGGAGAAAAAATTGAGGCGGCCCGTTTTATGGATATCTTTTCATAATTTATCCCTATGGATTTATGAAATTACATTCGCTTTTATTTGGCGTCGTCCGTAATGAATCGGGCTGAAACGAATGGAACTGGTTTCCGAATAATTCTTGTAGGGAGTAGTAGTACACGAGGTATGGAGCAAAATTGAGGCAGCCAATTTTATGGATATCTTCTAAAAATTTATCCCTATGGATTTATGAAATTATATTCGCGTTTATTTGGGGTCGTCCGTAACTGAATCGGGCTGAAACGAATGGAACTGGATTTCCGAATAATTCTCTAGGCGTAGTACACGAGGTATTGAGCAAAATTGAAGCAACCCATTTTATGGATATCTTTTAATAATTTATCCCTATGGATTTATAAAATTGCATTCGCGTTTATTTTGGGTCGTCCGTAAGTAAATCAGGGTTGAAACGAATGCAACTAAGTTTTCGAATAATTCTCCTAGGCAGTAGTACACAAGGTGTGCAGCAAAATTGAGGCGGCCCATTTTATTGATATCTTTTCATAATTTATCCCTATGGATTTTTGAAATTGCATTTGCGTTTATTTGGGGTCGTCCGAAAGTGAATCGGGGCTGAAACGAATGGAACTATGTATCTGAATAATTCTCGTAGGCAGTAATACACGAGGTATGGTGCAAAATGGAGGCGGCCCATTTTATGTATATCTTTTCATAATTTATCCTATGGATTTATGAAATTGCATTTGCGTTTATTTGGTGTCGTCCGTAAGTGAATCGGGGTTGAAACGAATGGAACTAGTTTCCGAATAATTCTTGTAGGCAGTAGTACATGAGGTATGGTGAAAAAATTGAGGAGGCCCGTTTTATGGATATCTTTTCATAATTTATCCCTATGGATTTTTGAAATTGCATTCGCGTTTATTTGGGGACGTCCGTAAGTGAATGTGGGCTGAAAGGAATGGGACTAGGTTTCCGAATAATTCTCGTAGGCAGTAGAACACGAGGTATGGAGCAAAAATTGAGGCGGCCCGTTTTATGGATATATTTTCATAATTTATCCCTATGTATTTATGAAATTACATTAGCGTTTATTTGGGGTCGTCCGTAATTGAAATCGGGGCTGAAACGAATGGAATTGGGTTTCTGAACAACTCTCGTAGGCAGTAGTAGTACACGATATGGAGCAAAAATTGAGGGGCCCATTTTATGCATATCTTTTCATAATTTATCCCTATGGATTTATGAAGTTGCATTCGCGTTTATTTGGGTCGTTCGTAAGTGAATCGGGGCTGAAACGAATGAAACTAGGTTTCCGAATAATTCTCGTGGGCAGTAGTACACGAGGTATGGAGCAAAAATTGAGGTGGCCCGTTTTATGGATATCTTTTCATAATTTATCCTTATGGATTTATGAAATTGTGTTCGCGTTTATTTGGGACGTCCGTAAGTGAATCGGGGCTGAAACGAATGGAACTAGGTTTCCGAATAATTCTCGTAGGCAGTAGTAGTACACGAGTTATGGAGCAAAAATTGAGGCGTGCCGATTTTATGGATATATTTTCATAATTTATCCCTATGGATTTATGAAATTGCATTCGCGTTTATTTGGGGTTGTCCGTAAGTGAATCGGGGCTGAAACGAATGGAATTGGGTTTCCGAATAATTCTCTAGGCGTAGACACGAGGTATTGAGCAAAAATTGAGGCAACTCGTTTTGTGGATATCTTCTAATAATTTATCCCTATGGATTTATGAAATTGCATTCGCGTTTATTTGGGGTCGTCCGTAAGTGAATCGGGCTGAAACGAATGGAAGTGGGTTTCCGAATAATTCTCGTAGGCAGTAGTACATGGGTATGGAGCAAAAATTGAGGCGGCCCATTTTATGGATATCTTTTCATAATTTATCCCTATGGATTTATGAAATTACATTTACATTTATTTGGGGTCGTCCGTAAATGAATCAGGGCTAAAACGAATGGAACTGGGTTTCCGAATAATTCTCGTAGGCAGTAGTAGTGCACGAGGTATGGAGCAAAAATTGAGGCGGCCATTTTATGGATATCTTCTAATAATTTATCCCTATGTATTTATGATATTGCATTCTCGTTTATTTGGGTCGTCCGTAAGTG
Organism: Apium graveolens; assembly: GCF_009905375.1. Classification (NCBI taxonomy): domain Eukaryota; kingdom Viridiplantae; phylum Streptophyta; class Magnoliopsida; order Apiales; family Apiaceae; genus Apium; species Apium graveolens. The sequence continues at coordinate 40,067 of NW_027421796.1, forward strand.
AATCGGGGCTGAAACGAATGGAACTGGATTTTCGAATAATTCTCTAGGCGTAGTACACGAGGTATTGAGAAAAATTGAGGCAACCCGTTTTATGGATATCTTCTAATAATTTATCCCTATGGATTTATAAAATTGCATTCGCATTTATTTGGGTCGTCCATAAGTGAATCGGGGCTGAAACGAATGGATCTGGGTTACCGAATAATTCTCGTAGGTAGTAGTACACGAGGTATGGAGCAAAATTGAGGCGGCCCATTTTATTGATATCTTTTCATAATTTATCCCTATGGATTTATGAAATTGCGTTCGCATTTATTTGGGGACGTCCTAAGTGAATCGGGGCTGAAACGAATGGAACTGGGTTTCCGAATAATTCTCGTAGGCTGTAGTACACGAGGTATGGAGCAAAAATTGAGGCGGCCCGATTTATGGATATCTTTTCATAATTTATCCTTATGGATTTATGAAATTGCGTTCGCGTTTAGTTGGGGACGTCCGTAACTGAATCGGGGCTGAAATGAATGGAACTGGATTTCCGAATAATTCTCGTAGGCTGTAGTACACGAGGTATGGAGCAAAAATTGAGGCGGCCCGATTTATGGATAAATTTTTATAATTTATCCCTATGGATTTATGAAAATGCGTTCGCGTTTATTTGGGGACGTCCGTAAGTGAATCGGGGCTGAAACGAATGGAACTAGGTTTCCGAATAATTCTCGTAGGCAGTAGAACATGAGGTATGGAGCAAAAATTGAGGCATCCCATTTTATTGATATCTTTTCATAATTTATCCCTATGGATTTATGAAATTGCTTTCGCGTTTATTTGGGGACGTCCGTAAGTGAATCGGGGCCGAAACGAATGGAACTGGGTTTCCGAATAATTCTCGTAGGCTGTAGTACACGAGGTATGGAGCAAAATTAAGGTGTCCCAATTTATCGATATATTTTCATAATTTATCCCTATGGATTTATGAATTGCATTCGCGTTTATTTGGGGACGTCCGTATGTGAATCAGGGCTGAAACGAATGGAACTAGGTTTCCGAATAATTCTCGTAGGAGTAGTACACAAGGTATGGTACAAAAATTGAGGTAGCCCGTTTTATGGATATCTTTTCATAATTTATCCTATGGATTTATGAAATTGCATTCGCGTTTATTTGTGGTCGTCCGTAAGTGAATCGGGCTGAAACGAATGGAACTAGGTTTCCGAATAATTCTCGTAGGCAGTAGTAGTATGAGGTATGGTGAAAATTTGAGGCGGCCCATTTTATGGATATTTCTTCATAATTTATCCCTATAAATTATTGAAATTGCATTCGCGTTTATTTGGGGACGTCCGGAAGTGAATCGGGGCTGAAACGAATGGAACTAGGTTTCCGAATAATTCTCGTAGGCAGTAGTAGTACACGAGGTATGGAGCAAAAATTGAGGCAGCCTATTTTATCGATATCTTCTAAAAATTTATCCCTATGGATTTATGAAATTATATTCGCGTTTATTTGGGGTCGTCCGTAAGTGAATCGGGGCTGAAATGAATGGAACTGGATTTCCGAATAATTCTCTAGGCGTAGTAACGAGGTATTGAGCAAAAATTAAGCAACCCATTTTATGGATATCTTCTAATAATTTATCCCTATGGATTTATAAAATTGCATTCGCGTTTATTTGGGGTCGTCCGTAAGTAAATCAGGGTTGAAACGAATGGAAATAAGTTTCCGAATAATTCTCGTAGGCAGTAGTACACAAGGTGTGCAGCAAAAATTGAGGCGGCCCGTTTTATTGATATCTTTTCATAATTTATCCCTATGGATTTATGGAATTGCATTTGCGTTTATTTGGGGTCGTCCGAAAGTGAATCGGGGCTGAAACGAATGGAACTATGTATCCGAATAATTCTCGTAGGCAGTAATACACGAGGTATGGTGCAAAACTGGAGGCGGCCCATTTTATGGATATCTTTTCATAATTTATCGTATGGATTTATGAAATTGCATTCGCGTTTATTTGGGTCGTCCGTAAGTGAATCGGGGTTGAAAACGAATGGAACTAGGTTTCCGAATAATTCTTGTAGGCAGTAGTACATGAGGTATGGTGAAAAAATTGAGGAGGCCCATTTTATGGATATCTTTTCATAATTTGTCCCTATGGATTTATGAAATTCCATTCGAATTTATTTGGGGACGTCCGTAAGTGAATCGGGGCTGAAACGAATGGGACTAGGTTTCCGAATAATTCTCGTAGGCAATAGTACACGAGGTATGGAGCAAAAATTGAGGCGGCCCGTTTTATGGATATCTTTTCATAATTTATCCCTATGGATTTATGAAATTGCATTCGCGTTTATTTGGGGTCATCCGTAATGAATCGGGCTGAAACGAATGAAACTAGGTTTCCGAATAATTCTCGTAGGCAGTTGTACACGAGGTATGTAGCAAAAATTGAGGCGGCCCATTTTATGGATATTTTTCATAATTTATCCCTATGTATTTATGAAATTACATTAGCGTTTATTTGGGGTCGTCCGTAAATGAATCGGGGCTGAAACGAATGGAACTGGGTTTCCGAATAATTCTCGTAGGGAGTAGTAGTACACGAGATATGGAGCAAAAATTGAGGCGGCCAGTTTTATAGATATCTTCTAATAATTTATCCCAATGGATTTATGAAATTGCATTCGCGTTTATTTGGGGTTGTCCGTAGTGAATCGGGGCTGAAATGAATGGAATTCGGTTTCCGAATAATTCTCTAGCGTAGACACGAGGTATTCAGCAAAAATTGAGGCAACTCGTTTTGTGGATATCTTCTAATAATTTATCCCTATGGATTTATGAAATTGCATTCGCGTTTATTTGGGGTCGTCCGTAAGTGAATCGGGGCTGAAACGAATGGAAGTGGGTTTCCGATAATTCTCGTAGGCAGTAGTACACGAGGTATGGAGCAAAAATTGAGGCAGCCCGTTTTATGGATATCTTTTCGTAATTTATCCCTATGGATTTATGAAATTACATTTACATTTATTTGGGGTCATCCGTAAATGAATCAGGGCTAAAACGAATGGAACTGGGTTTCCGAATAATTCTCGTAGGCAGTAGTAGTGCACGAGGAATGGAGCAAAAATTGAGGCGGCCAGTTTTATGGATATCTTCTTCTAATAATTTATCCCTATGGATTTATGAAATTTCATTCGCGTTTATTTGGGATCGTCCGTAAGTGATCGGGGCTGAAACGAATGAAACTGGGTTTTCCGAATATTCTCGTAGGCAGTAGAACACGAGGTATGGAGCAAAATTGAGGCATCCCTTTTTATTGATATCTTTTCATAATTTATCCCTATGGATTTATGCAATTGCTTTCGCATTTATTTGGGGACGTCCGTAAGTGAATCGGGGTTGAAACTAATGGAACTGGGTTTCCCAATAATTCTCGTAGGTTGTAGTACACGAGGTATGGAGCAAAAATTGAGGTGTCCCGATTTATGGATATATTTTCATAATTTATCCCTATGATTTATGAATTACATTCGCGTTTATTTGGGGACGTTCATATGTGAATCAGGGCTGAAACGAATGGAACTAGGTTTCCGAATAATTCTCGTAGGGAGTAGTACACAAGGTATGGTACAAAAATTGAGGCAGCCCATTTTATGGATATCTTTTCATAATTTATCCTATGGATTTATGAAATTGCATTCGCGTTTATTTGGGATCGTCCGTAAGTGAATCGGGGCTGAAACGAACGGAACTAGGTTTCCGAATAATTCTCGTAGGCAGTAATACGAGGTATGGTAAAAAATTGAGGTGGCCCATTTTATAGATATTTTTCATAATTTATCCCTATGAATTAATGAAATTGCATTCGCGTTTATTTGGGGACGTCCGTAAGTGAATCGGGGCTGAAACGAATGGAACTAGTGTTTCCGAATAATTCTCGTAGGCAGTAGTAGTACACGAGGTATGGAGCAAAAATTGAGGTGGCTCGTTTTGTGGATATCTTTTCATAATTTATCCCTATGGATTTATTAAATTGCATTCACGTTTATTTGGGGTCGTCCGTATGATCGGGGCTGAAACGAATGAAACTGGGTTTCCGAATAATTCTCGTGGGCAGTAGTACACGAGGTATGGAGAAAAAATTGAGGCGGCCCGTTTTATGGATATCTTTTCATATTTATCCCTATGGATTTATGAAATCATTCGCTTTTATTTGCGTCGTCCGTAAATGAATCGGGGCTGAAACGAATGGAACTGGGTTTCCGAATAATTTTCTAGGAGTAGTAACACTAGGTATGGAGCAAATTGAGGCAGCCATTTTTAGGATATCTTCTAAAAATTTTCCCTATGGATTTATGAAATTATATTCGCGTTTATTTGGGGTCGTCCGTAACGAATCGGGCTGAAACGAATGGAACTGGATTTCCGAATAATTCTCTAGGCGTAGTACACGAGGTATTGAGCAAAAATTGAAGCAACCCATTTTATGGATATCTTTAATAATTTATCCCTATGGATTTATAAAATTGCATTCGCGTTTATTTTGGGTCGTCCGTAAGTAAATCAGGGTTGAAACGAATGCAACTAAGTTTTCGAATAATTCTCCTAGGCAGTAGTACACAAGGTGTGTCAGCAAAATGAGGCGGCCCATTTTATTGATATCTTTTCATAATTTATCCCTATGGATTTTTGAAATTGCATTTGCGTTTATTTGGGGTCGTCCAAAGTGAATCGGGCTGAACGAATGGAACTATGTATCTGAATATTCTCGTAGCAGTAATACACGAGGTATGGTGCAAAATGGAGGCGGCCCATTTTATGTATATCTTTTCATAATTTATCCTATGGATTTATGAAATTGCATTTGCGTTTATTTGGTGTCTCCGTAAGTGAAATCGGGGTTGAAACGAATGGAACTAGTTTTCCGAATAATTCTTGTAGCAGTAGTACATGAGGTATGGTGAAAAAATTGAGGAGGCCCGTTTTATGGATATCTTTTCATAATTTATCCCTATGGATTTTTGAAATTGCATTCGCGTTTATTTGGGGACGTCCGTATTGTGGGCTGAAAGGAATGGGACTAGGTTTCCGAATAATTCTCGTAGGCAGTAGAACACGAGGTATGGAGCAAAAATTGAGCGGCCCGTTTTATGGATTATTTTTCATAATTTCCCTATGTATTTATGAAATTACATTATCGTTTATTTGGGGTCGTCCGTAATTGAAATCGGGGCTGAACGAATGGAATTGGGTTTTCTGAACAACTCTCGTAGCAGTATAGTACACGAGATGGAGCAGCAAAATTGAGGTGGCCCATTTTATGCATATCTTTTCATAATTTATCCTGGATTTATGAAGTTGCATTCGCGTTTATTTGGGGTCGTTCGTAAGTGAATCGGGGCTGAAACGAATGAAACTAGGTTTCCGAATAATTCCCTCGTGGGCATAGTACACGTATGGAGCAAAAATTGAGGTGGCCCGTTTTATGGATATCTTTCATAATTTTATCCTATGGATTTATGAATTGTGTTCGCCTTTATTTGGACGTCCGTAAGTGAATCGGGCTGAAACGAATGGACTAGGTTTCCGAATAATTCTCGTAGGCAGTAGTAGTACACGAGTTATGGAGCCAAAATTGAGGCGTGCCGATTTTATGGATATTTTCATAATTTTCCCTATGGATTTATGAAATTGCATTCGCGTTTATTTGGGGTTTCCGTAATGAATCGGGGCTGAAACGAATGGAATTGGGTTTCCGAATAATTCTCTAGGCGTAGACACGAGTATTGAGCAAAATTGAGGCAACTCGTTTTGTGGATATCTTCTAATAATTTATCCCTATGGATTTATGAAATTGCATTCGCGTTTATTTGGGTCGTCCGTAAGTGAATCGGGCTGAAACGAATGAACTGGGTTTCCGAATAATTCTCGTAGGCAGTAGTACATGAGGTATGGAGCAAAATTGAGGCGGCCCATTTTATGGATATCTTTT
>NW_027421797.1:0-29990 GCF_009905375.1 Apium graveolens
CTGAAGTGAATCAGACTTTACTCTTTGTCTAACATTTAGCTTAATGCACACACTAATCACTCCATATGAATGAAGAAAATTATTGTGGTGATCTATGTTGTTTTAGAGGAACAGTCATTGTGTCACATTGCAAAAAATTCTGAGGACAAGTTCTGGGTGCATGTTCTGATGATTAAGTTCTGAAGAACATAAATCAGAACTTGTATGAGGACTTACTAAATAGGAATTCCTTTTTCGAGTTACGAAATTATGTTTTGATGACTGTTAAGTTCTGATATTAACGTATGATTCCTTACTTGACTTATTTGTGGATAAAATTTGGAAACAGTCTCAGTCTAAACTAGAATATGTTGAAGTGGAAGATTAATAGTCACTATGGTAAAGGTTAGTGGTACTCGTACTTGAACAGTCAACTTTTACTTGCTTCTTGTGCGCATTAAACCATGTTTTCTCTTTCCAATGAATGTTTTTCTTTTTCCAAGTCTGGGGAGACGAGGTAGATTTCATTCTACCTGTCAGCATTAAATTTCTTCGCGTCTCCTGGCATTCTCTTGCCTATATAAGCAACCACTTCACATCAGCCTTCCCATCAAATCTTTTCTCATAAACTTTCCTTCATACTTTTTCTATCAAAAACACCATGGTCAGATACAACATGTTTTTGAACTACAAAACCTTCAATATGGAGCTAAGCTGTGCCGATTGGCAGCAGGAATGGCACGTCACTGCCATTCCTGATGAGATATGGGACTCTGTCCCACAGGAGGTACTCAGCCACCTCCTGTTTTATATGGATTACCATCACCATCTGGAGCGATTGGAGGAGGAAAGGCTGGAAGCTCTCCGCCAGCAAGAGCGAATCATTCGACTCGCCATTCTGTTTGTCGAGAGTAGGAAGAAGAAATGATTTATTTTCTTCTTCCTGTTTTTCTTCATCATCAGCCTTGCCCTGCTTCTTGAGCTAGGACTAAGGCTGTTGATGTTAGGTTTAGCAGCTTAGGGAAATCTTGTACAAGTACTGATGTAATTTCAATTTCATGAATGTATTCTCTTGATATATTAATGAAATTTGTTTTTGTTTCAAGATTTTATCTCTGAGATATTTTAATACATTGTTAAATCCTATTACATATTCATATTCTGATGACCATATAAATACTGCGTTAATTTAAGTTCTGATTTTCCTTTATCTGTACTTACTCATCTGATTTATCTTGGTCATTTTCACTTGATTTATTTTCAGAATATTAATGTTGCAGTGAAAAATAATTTGAATAAGTGGGAATAGTTTCAATTTTAATTAAAACTGATTCATCTTGATTAATGGAATATCTGGGTAAGTGGAACGGTTTTTCTTTGAAAATCTGCAAGTGGGTGGTAATTATTGCTTATTTACTGTGCCCATTACTTCTTGCCTTATCTATGTATGACAGTTGTCAAGGTATGTTCCACTACTTTTAAATGCATGTCTGCCAGGTGTCCCAACGGTTACTTTTTGTGTATAAGTAACAGAGAGAAAAGATTGTCAAATCTTTTATTTACTTTTCTCTTTTATCTCTCTCTCTTTACTTTTATCCTTTCTCATCTACTGACGATTTTTCATATAGACATTTTCTCAAACACAATACAGGCAACCTCATTTCTCTCAAATTTTAATGGCACCCAAGGACATAATCTTCCATGGAGCAAAGTTTGTTCCTAATAACTTCTCTGCTATACTTAACACGTTAGAGGCACCCTCTGAACTTCATTTCATTCAGGATTTTCTCACTAGTTCTGATATTGGGTACGCTCTAATTGAGCCTGAATCAGTCTTTGGAGTTCAAGTACTGGAGTTTCGGAGGAGTGGAGTATATGATGATGGTGGTGCTCAAGGGTCTTCGAGTATTATCTTTTCATCAGGGGAAAATGAGTATGTTGTGACTTTGTCAACGGTTCAACAAGCACTGCAGCTACCTGAGAACTGTGTTTATTCTACTGTTGACGAACCGGTTCTTCAGAACATGATGGCCAGTCTAGGATATGAGGGAACATTGGCAAAGCTTGGCAAGTTGAAGAGATCTTTCGTAAGGAGGGAATGAAGTTTCTTCTTTGACTGCATTACCAAGGCTTTTGCTAACAAATGCTCAAATTTCGATGCAATTCACATATTCAGCCAACAAATCGGGTATGCTCTTATAAATCAAACTGCTTTTGATTATGCAAGTGCTGTCTTAGGTTCTATTGGGGATAGGATGATAGAAGATCGAAATACTGTATATTTTACCAGATTTTGTCAGCTTATTCATAGGTTCTGTTGTAATCAGCCCCAAAGTTTTGGTGATTTAATTTCATCCTTCAGAATAGCTAAAAGAGCTTTCACTGATTTATTATCTACTGATAATAAGAAGGCTGTGTTAAGACCCCTCTTAATACCTTTATCTATCAAACAAGCCTTAATCACCTATGACACTGTTAAGTACACTGCACTTTATCCTGATGTTCAACCATCAGAACCTCATTCCTCAGCACCTACTGTGAAGCCTTCATCTTCCAAACCTAAGAGGACAAAGACTGTTCCTCAAACACCTCAAAAGAGAAGGAGGATTGCCTTGAGAGATGAATCTGATACTGAGGAACAGGTTCCTTCTTCAGAACCTGTTATTGATGAAGCTGAGAAAGAGACTTCTCAGAAGGATCCTGGAATTGAGGGATCTAGGCTTCTCAAGAGGCTTAGAAGAATGACAGTTCCTGAAACTCCCAAGGAATCCAAATCTTCAAATAGATACAAGAAACAGAGGGCAAACAGACCTGTTTCAGATGATGAAGAAGCAGCAACTAAGGAAGGGGATCAGGAATCTCTGATCTCACAAGAAAATGAATTTGCTAAAGTCATTTCTTTTCCATCAACTCCATCTCAGGAAGCTGTCTCTGAAAAGGCCAACACACCATCTGTATCTCCTGTTGATCCAGGCACAAGTGCTGCTATTGATGTTCAAAACTTGGTTGTGCCTGAAGTAAGTCTGTTAGAAGCTCCAACAGCAAATAATCCATCAACAACACCTATTACTGATGCTGTTCAAACTCCAGAGTTATCTACTACACCTTCTCTGCATCTAAATGCTGATGATCAGAATATAGGTGAGCATCAGGATATGGCTGTTGATCGGAAATTTGAACCAGATCAGCAATTAGAGGATGCTGAAGCCTCCATTGCTACTCACACTGTTGTTTTATCAGAAGATACTGATTCTGTAAGTTCTGATGCTGCAAATGCTGGAGATACTGGTGATTCTGCTCCAAATGCAGATGCTGATGCAACAGGTCCTTCAGGACATACTCCTCAACAAATTACTCTTAAGTCTGAACTTGTTAAGAAGTTTGTTACCAGAGAAGCTCCAGTGCCTTGGAGTGAAACTCCTGCAGGACAGGAGTGGACTAAGGAATGGAACTCAGTTTCCTGTGTTCCAACTGAAAAGCATCTTGCTGAGCACTTGACTAAAGCTGATGAAATGTTAAATTTTGATGATTTCAAAACCCAGCTGAAAGTCACTGCATTGAGTACTAAACGTCTACAAGGTCTTCATTCAACTACTCATGCAGAGCTACACAAGATTCAGGAAGAATTTATCAAACAGGAACAAGTTCAAAAGATTGATAAGAAAAAGTTCTTCCAACCTACCTTTGACAGGATTGCTTATATTGAGAAGACTCAAGATAATCAACAAGCTCAGATTGATGATATTCTGAAAAATCAAGCTTCTCAGCAATCACAACATAATGAAATCCAAGCCTCAGTGGAATTGCTTGTCTCTCTTCTACTACCTGCTGATGCCAAAAAGGGGGAGAAAGTAATTAAGTCCAAATGCAAGACTGATAAGATACTGAAAGGGAAGGATAATGAAAAGGATGATCAAGGACGCTCTGGAATGGGTAGAGGTCATAGTCAAGGTAGAGGTTTCACAAGAAGAAAAGGTGAAATCACAAGTCACAGGACAAGTTCTGATACTGGGAAAAGAATTAGTTCTGCTACTGGTAAAAGAATAAGTTCTGATGAACTTTTAGATCTTGATGAAGAAATGTCAAGACAGTTATTTCTTCAGGAAAATCCAGGAATGGACTTGGAGAGTTTAATGGAAGAAGAAGCCAGACTTAAATCAGAGAAAGTCACATCTAAATCTGAAGCTTCTGGTAAAAAGACACTTCTAAAACTCAAAGGCATTGTGATAAAAGAAAGGACAATTGCTGAAGCAACATTGGCTAAATCACAACCGCAGATAGATCCAAGATCCAAGGGTAAAGAAAAGGTTGGTGAACCTATCAAGGTTTATGTGCCTCCTGAGGATGAAGAAATTACTGATGAAAAGGATGATTTTGCTCTGACTTCAATAAAAGTTCTTAAAACAACCTCTGACATGGCTCAAGTTGTTCAGAGTCAAGATAAAGTAAGTTCTGATATTTCAAAGAAGCAAGTAACCTCTGACACAGCTCAAGTTAACTTGATATCAGAAGTTAGACCAAAGATACTCTTACCAGGATTCACTAAAGCAAAACAGACTCAACCTTTCAAGACTGCTGCAAGTGGTTTTGAAGCTAGAGTAGTTACTGGAAAGGAAGCAAGAGATAAAACTGGATTGGGAAGTGCTGATGAAAGAAGAATACGGAACACTACCTACGATCCAACTTCCTTGAGTGAACCAGGTATTGGAGCAACTCCTGAGAGATTGAATCAACTGGAATCTGTACAAATGGTTTACCATACCTACTTAAAAGAATACATCTTGTTGTATTTTATGACAGATGGTAAGGTTTATCATATATGGCAAAATGCCATTCCATTGAAGTATTTTGAAGAATTGGAGCATGTACTATTCTTACTTCAAGTGGATGACAGATTGACAGGAACTGCTGCAAACTATTTGAAGGATCAGATTCAGAGACAGAAAAGGCTTTATTCTGTTAAGTCTGACAGCACATATGTTCCAAAGTACGGAGATCATAAGGGTGATATAGTTGAAATGAAGCCCAACACTGCTAAGATTATAACTACCTTTCTAGGGTACAGGGCTGTGGAATTCAAGCTTGAGTCTGATAAAGCTTATTTGATCAGACTGGATCAGGATATAAGAAAAGCAAAGATTAATGATCTCAGGGCTGCGATCTTTCAAATTGGTGAAGATAATGCAGAGCTTAAAGATGCTAAAAGGAGGATGATTGATGAACTTAGATATGATGAGCGATGTTTGTTGAAGAACTATCTTAGAACAACTCCTGACATCAGAGAGATCAGAAGATGAAGCCAAGTCAAAGATCTACAACTGCTTAAATTCTGATATTTGTACAGACTGAAGTTGTTATCAAAAGTTAAATATTGGTAAAGCTTTAAGGACTGTAAGTTGTAGTTATCTAGTCTAATTCTCATGCATTTGTACTTAATGTTTTTGACATCATCAAATATCTGTTAAACTTGTATATTATGCTAATTTACAAGTTGGGGGAGATTGTTAGATATATTTGATAATGTCATGGCTGATATGATTTATGTTTAGTTTTCAGATCTTACTTAACAGGACAAATCAGTACTTATACTGGAAGTCAGGACTTAAGGATATCAGTACTTATATTATCAGGAGATAATCATCAGAAGTTGGATATCAGAACTTAAGTGCTGAAGGACGATCAGATAAGGACAGTAGCTGATTAAAGGAAAGAAGATCGAGATAAATATAAGAAGAGATATGCATGAAGAAGGAGTTCCGTGAAGAATGGAATACTTGGAAGAAAAGATATTTGATTGATATATTTTAGGAAGCAGAATTATATTCCATATCAATTAGCAATTATCTTATAACTGTGTAGTATATAAACACAGACATAGGGTTTACACTATAAGTGTTATCATATTCGAGAAGATTATTCTTTGTAACCCTAGCAGCTCTCGTGATATTTGTTCATCACTGAGAGGTAACAGTTCCATACTGTAACAAAGTTTATTGTTTCAATAAAGTTTGTTTTCTGTTACTTAAAATATTAAAAGTTCGATTTGATTATATTTTACACTGTATTCACCCCCTCTACAGTGTGTGTGACCTAACAAACTATCACTACGTGAACAACTGCTGACACGTGATTGATCTCCATCAGTTGTTCAGCTGTGTGAGTCATGTTCAGTGAACTTATTCTATAATAAGCACCTACATACTAGCTATAGTGTCACCACACAAATGTCTATGAGAATAGACATCCTTCATAATGAAGCAAGCATAGTATGTACCGATCTTTGCGGATTATTTATTACCAGTTAGTAATCCTACGACCAGGAATTATTTAAGTTTAGAGTTATCATCTTTTAGGTCTTATTATTATGATCTCATCACAATCCATAAAAAGCTTTACTCTAAACTTTGGTATATCTTATTTAAACATTTAAATAGATAGAGCTTGCAATAAAAACAAAACAAGCCTTTTATTAATATCAATGAAACCAAAACAGATTACATAAAAGATATTCCTAAATCCTCATACATGATTGGACTTAGGACATATCTCTTTCAATCTCCCACTTGTACTAAAGCCAATCACTCTGGTATCTAATACCCATCTTGTCTTTATGACGATCAAAGTGACTCTGAGAAAGTGGCTTTGTGAGTGGGTCTGCTACGTTGTTATGTGTGTCAACTCTCTCGACGTCGACATCTCCTCTTTCAACAATCTGAATTGTACCACCATTCAGAGTAAACACGTACCCTGACATGGATTTGCTATCACTTTCTGATTGAAAACTAGAGTCAGTATAACTCTCTATTTTCAACTCAGATTCACCATCAAAAACAAGAAAAATGTCCTGAGTCCTTCACAAGTACTTAAGGATGTTTTTAACTGCTTTCCAGTGGTCTTCACCTGGATTGGACTGATATCTGCTCGTCACACTAATTGAATAAGCAACATCAGGCCTTGTACACAACATCGCGTACATGATAGATCCTATTGCTGAAGCATACGGAATCTTACTCATACGCTCTCTTTCCTCAGATGTCTTAGGAGACATTTTTTCAGAAAGGGACACTCCATGGCTCATCGGTATGAGACCTCTTTCAGAGTTTTCCATGCTAAACCTTTTAAGCACGTTCTGGATGTATGTACCCTGGGTAAGACCTATCATTCTTCTAGATCTATCTCTATAGATCTTCATACCGAGAATGTAGGATGCTTCTCCCAAGTCCTTCATGGTGAAGTTCTTTGATAGCCATACTTTGACTGATTGTAGCATCGGTATATCATTTCCTATAAGAAGTATGTCATCCACATACACCACAAGAAATGTTACCGCGCTCCCACTAACCTTCTTGTAGACACATGGTTTATCTATGTTTTTGATAAAACCAAACTCTTTAATTGTCTCATCAAAACGGATGTTCCATCTACGAGAAGCTTGCTTTAAACCATATATGGTTCACAGCAGCTTACACACTAGGTGTTCATTTCCCTTGGAAAGAAAACCCTCTGGCTGTGTCATATACACTTCCTCCTCAAGTTCCCCATTGAGGAAGGATGTTTTCACGTCCATTTGCCAGATCTCATAGTCGTAGTAAGCAGCAATCGCAAGCAAAATCTGAATTGATTTTAACAGGGCTACAGGTGAAAAAGTTTCATCAAAGTCAATCCATTCCCTTTGTTTGAATCCTTTTGCCACGAGCCTGGCCTAATAGGTCTCCACCTGGCCATCTACTCCAATCTTTCTTTTGTATACCCACTTGCACCCAATAGGCTTAACACCTTCAGGCGCCTCAACCAGAGTCCATACTTGGTTAGTATACATAATTCCATTTTGGATTTTATGGCACTATGCCATTTCTTTGAGTCAACACTACTCATAGCCTCATTATAGGTCACAGGGTTGTCATCATCAATGATTGACAACTCATTGTCATTCTCAATGACAAGGCCATAATACCTCTCAGGTTGGCGAGACACTCTCCTTGTCCTACGAATGGGCTGTTCCACAGAAGGTTATTCAGTCTGAACAGGTGTTTCCACTTGATCCATAGTATTTGTGCTTCTTGAACTTCATCAAGTTCAATTTTGCTCCCACTGTTTCCTTCAAGGATAAACTCCTTTTCCAAGAAGGTAGCATGTCTGGAGACAAACACCCGATGATCGGTGTAAAAGTAATACCCCAATGTCTCTTTAGGATATCCCACAAAATTACATTTTACGGATCGAGATTCCAGCTTATCTGGGTCAACTTTCTTGACATAAGCTGGACATCCCCAAATCTTAACGTGTTTAAGACTCGGTTTCCTTTCTTTCCATATCTCATATGGTGTTTGAGGAACAGATTTGGAAGACACCTTATTCAGTAAATATGCTGAGGTTTCCAATGCATAACCCCATAGGAATACTGGAAGATTTGCATAGCTCATCATGGACTGAACCATGTCTAACAAAGTTTGATTTCTCCTTTCAGATACCCCATTTAACTGTGGAGTATATGGAGGAGTCCACTGGGAGAATATACCATTTTCTTTGAGATAATCTAGAAACTCTCCATTCAAGTATTCACCACCTCGATCTGATCGAAGAGTTATAATACTGTGTTTGGTTTGTTTTTCCACTTCATGTTTATATTCTTTGAACTTTTCAAAGGCTTCAGACTTGTGTTTCATCAAATGCACATATCCGAATCTAGATCTATCATCTATGAAAGTAATGAAGTACGAAAATCCACCCATGGCTTGTGTAGACATTAGTCCACATACATATGTGTGTACCAATCCTAGCAAATCTGCAGCCCTCTCTCCATGTCCACTAAATGGAGATTTGGTCATTTTACCCAATAGACAAGACTCACATGTAGGATATGATTCAAAATCAAAGGGGTCAAGTAACCCTTCCTTATACAATGTCTGCAGTCTATTTTCACTAATATGACTTAGCCTACAGTGCCATAAATAGGTCAGATTTTTATTACCTCATTTTCTTTTATTAGTTTGTTCAATCTGAAGTAAATCATGCTCTACGTCACATACATACAGACCATTATTTAAAATGCCACGTCCAAAAAGAACATTATCTCTAAGGATAGAACATTCATTATTCTTAATAATAAATGAAAAACCATCCACATCCAACATAGGAATAGAAAAAATATTCCTCACAATAGAGGGAATGTAATAACAATTATTCAAAATAATAGTCTTGCCCGTAGGCATATGTAAACTAAATGATCCTACAGATATGGCCGCAACCCTTGCTCCATTGCCCATACGTAGAATCACCTCATCTTTTTCAAGAGTCCTACTTCCCTTTAGTCCTTGCAACGAATTGCAAATATGAGAACCACAGGCGGTATCTAATACCCAAGTAGAAATTTGACCTAGTGACATATTAACTTCGATCATGAACATGCCTGAATCAGAACCGGTAGTCTCACTACCCTTCTTCTTCAATTCTGCAAGGTAAACCTTGCAGTTCCTCTTCCAGTGCCCCAACTTGTTACAGTGAAAACAAACAGCTAAATTAGGACCAGTCAACTTGTGAGCATCTAGTATGCTCCGGAGTGATAGTGCAGAAGATATGACGAATATAGTAAATCTGTAAATGATAAACACATAACAATACTTAGCAAATATTCAATTTCATTTCAAAACACTATATGAATCGGGTCTTTATTCATAAGTGTCTCCCACTAGTTTATCTAATTTTTTCAACCCCCTAAGTGAAAATTAAGCATTCATAATGCTAGTGGGAATAGGGATCCTACATTCCATCACACAACATCGGCTGTGGCACGAAACGTCATGTGATGTTCAATAGGCAGACAACTCTTGTCAATTACATCTTATGTTATTCCCTAATATAAGTTTAGCCTCTTGAATAATTGAGTCACGACTGTGGTATGACAAACTCAATATTCTAAGTCAAGTCTAACCCAATATTTTGTATAATTGAATCAGTCTCCAACGGCCCACGGCTGTAGCACGTACCGACCTTTAGATTCTAATTTAATGTACACATCTCTATGTAATAGAAAAGTATTTCTTATTTCAAAATCAAAGCCCTCGACCGTAGCATGAAACGACAATGATTTAAAAAAAAGAACCACTTTCTACCATGGTGGAAGGCTATGACCAACAGAAGCCCGTTGTGTCATTGGCCAATTACCACTTGATATTATTTAATTTTAGAGGGATTATATAACGTTACAATCATAATCATATTATAAAGAGATTCTTCCTTTTAAATTAAATATTTCAAATCAATAATCGATAATCAGATGATTCCCAGATCGGGTGGAGCATTGTCAAGAGGCGTCACTTAATAACCCTTTCTTACAGATGGAAATATGTTGTTGACAGAATCATCCTTTCTCTCAATATTGAAAATTCATATTCAATTACGTGTTTCATAAACACAAGAATGTCATGATCGTATTCATAATATTTATTGTTAATGCAAGAAACGATTCCTATTCTAGATTTTCTAGAGCACGCCTTATATTGATTTAAGTTCACCTAAATCTATCATCGCATGGTAAACATAGGCATATATCTCATATATAAAATTAAATAAACAAGTAAATGTAAAGTGCAATAAAGTAAATGTGTTTGGTTATGGCCTCATCCTATGTGATCTTTATCAAGCTCATGATAAAGATCAAGGTCAATCTAATATGGTGATGGAAATAAATACAACTACTTATTACATAAGTCTTCTTCTTTATTTAGACTTCTTGTATGCCTCGTCTTCTTCTTTGTATCACCTCTATTGAATAACCTTCTTGAGTCTTCAATTACATTACATGATTGAAAGTAAAACTAATCTAATGAACTTACAAGAATAACTCGAGTTACATTCGAGATTTATGATTACAAAGATTGAAGACATGCAAGTCATATTTAAAACCAAAACCAAAACCATTACACTAAGGTCGAAATGCCATAACTGTGGCGCCCTCCAAACCCGGGTCAGAAGTTTGGGGTCCATAACACATATACAATATATAAACCTGAATAAGAAATATTATTTGCAATGACCCTGCTTTACAAAACCACG
Source organism: Apium graveolens (assembly GCF_009905375.1). Lineage (NCBI taxonomy): Eukaryota > Viridiplantae > Streptophyta > Magnoliopsida > Apiales > Apiaceae > Apium > Apium graveolens. Next base: position 11,035 of record NW_027421797.1, read on the forward strand.
GATCGCAACATGTTAAAGTATGAAAACAAGCCACAATCTTAACCTTTATTACAACGTACCAAATCCCAACTAATTTAACTTACAATTGAAAATAAAATCATTCTTACAATCTGACTATCTCTATACCGCATGAAGCTTCTGCTAGCTCGATTCAACTCAACTGGAACCTTAGCCCGCACTTTGGACTGAGGAACTTCACTATCATCCATATTCTTTTCAACTGTAAAATATATAAAAGAATCGCAAGGGTGACCTAACTAGCTCAGCAAGTCATAATAGTGATAACTGAGGTTAAACAATGATCGAATGAGATGGTTCAAAGGAATCAAGTTTCTTTTTAACTCATCATTAGAATTGGATATTCATTTTAAGTATTAAAAACCAAGGTTAGGCTGCTGATCAGTCACGCACTAACCCCGAGCAAGCACACAACACTGCTCTAATTATTGGATCCAAGGCACACATTGGCCTAACTTGACCATTGGTATGGTCTGACCACGAATCTGGTCCACATATATAAAAACTATCCAATCCTAAAGCAGTTCAATATGATAAACGATATAATTCAATAAAACAAGTTCATAATCAACGATGGTTAAACACTTGAATAAAAGCATAAGGAAACTTATGTATATCTCAAGGGAATTTCAGGGTATGTATAAGAAATAGTTTTCAATTTGTACCAGCATCAGGTATTAGATCAGAAATGATTTTTCAAGGTATAGTTCTTTGATGTTATAAAGAATGGTTGCAGTATAAAAGTTTCTGTGTTTTCAAATAACTTTGTTTCAGTGTTTGGTGTTCGGTAGATATATCTTTGGGAGTAATATCAAATTGGCGTGATTTGGTATCTGAGGATCAACAAAGGATGGTTTACAAAGAATAAGGCTCAAGGCTCAAGATCAAGAAAGAATCAGGGCTCGAGGGTAAATAGTTTAAAGCATATGCATTATAAAACATGAGTTATGTTTAATAATAGAAACATGCTATGGAACAGTTCGAAAACATTGGTAATATATCTTGAAGAAAAGTTCAGAAATACTTGCCTTACAAGGCTTTATAACTATTACTGATCAACTCTGAGCCGACTCTTTCGCTCAGGATTTAACGTCCAACCACTAGATTCTATTGGATTCAACTTCGACACTCAGGTCTTTCTGTTGAAACTCTACTGAGTTCGTTGAAGGACCACTAGGTTATCTTTAGTCCATATTCCACTTTCAGGTTCCCGACTATAACCTACAGGGTCCAAATACCCTACGTTGGACGTCTAGGTATGCTTGACATATCCTCGATACTAATTCTCACCCAACAATATTTAAACCCGGCTCGTAATTATTCATATTAGAATAACACAGACAACAATTAGGGTTCACATTCTCGAAATCGATCCAGTGTTCATTTTTATAAAATACGTATATTCGTCATTTACGAAATTAGGGTTATTGAGTTTTGGCAAAATATTTCACTGTAACATACAATCAGGTTTTATATAAAAAATACGTACATGTATTTACTTATACTTTCTCGACATCCTGATAATCCTCGGATACGCTTCTCGTATTTCCGTAGTCCGATTTCCCGGAAATCGGACAGCGTCCCCTTTGTTTATCGGACTACCCGTCGAAACATCATCGACATTTATCACAACAATTAACCACTCAAACAATTTAATCATTACAGTTCATAATTCACAATTCGCAATTCACGGCTCAATAGAACTTTTAAAACCAAATAGTAGTTTTCGTTCCGAAAATAATCATAAGAACTATTTTATTTATTCTGTAAGTTTAGGACTTATAACGTATCATCACGGTCCACCGTCGACTCACCGAAGTTCACCGTCGATGGCGGCAAAATTTATGGGTACCCAATTAGTTTCGGGTTTCCAACATAATTTTACCGATAAAATAAATATCCCGCACGAAGGATAATTATACCATGAAATTACTCAATGAATTCTCTGCAGAAAATACCAGTTTTGATTAATAATCACAAAAATCATTCGAGTTATACATTTGTCACAATCAATTACTCGAAATATTTTCAGAATAATCATTTGGTTTAAATCAAAAATAACAAAAAAATATGTAATCGAATTACAGGAAACAGAACACCACACAGGGACTCGCAGCCACGCGACACCACCCTCACCGTTTTCGGCGAGGGGCGGCGGCGGCCCAGAAGAAAACATAACCATCACACCTGCACACACACACACACACACACACACACATATATATATATATATGCACGCACAAACAGGAACCATAGAAATACGGCAGCAACCTGGTAACACCAAGCGCAGCGGTAAAACCGCCGGAAGAACGGCCAGAAACAAAGTACGGCGGCGATTGCAATTTAGGGAAACAACGGAAACAACACAGCGGTGCACTCACCGGAGCAAGAACGGTGCAGAAGAAGATAGAGAGAAGAAAGGAAAAGGAACAGAGATGGTCAGGAGAGAGAGACTGTGTGATCCTTACCTTCTCTCTTTCTCTTTTTTTTTTCTTTTCGATTTATACAGCAACAACACACAACCAATGTACTGCTGCCACGTATCTGTGATTCAGGACACGTGTCAAATAAATAGACACGTAATTTTTGCGATAATTACGAAGATTTAAAGGTCTCTTTTTCCCTGAAATTCGAATTTAACGAAACGAGGTGCAAATAAAATAGCCCCCGAAAATTACGAAAATATTTTTAAAATATCATAAGTATCCCGGAGTTTATAAAAACATAAATTTCGTAATTTTAAAATAATTTCTGAAACGGAATTTATACCCGTATTTCTCATTAACGAACCGAGGTGTACTTAAAACAGATTCAGAAAATCATAAAAATAATCTTAAAATATTACAAATATCCCGAAGTTAATAAAAACATGAATTTTGAAATTTTTAAACGATTTTTAAAATGCACTTTATATCCGTTTTTATCAATGAAGCGAAACAACGAGCGCGTGAAATTAATCCCGAAAATTTCCAAAATAATTTTAAAATTCTCGGAATATTCCAAAATTAAATAAATATTAGTTTCATAATTTTTGAAGAATTTTAGAATTAAATATGGATTTTACAAATAAAAGCATTCAAAAAATCATTTAAAGATAAATAATTAATAAAATATTGATTTCTTAATTTTATAAAATCCTAAAAATAATTATTATAATTATAAAATCATAAAAATAATTTTTGAAACATTGCCAATATTTATGCAAATAAATTTGCACCAAATCCACTTTTGATAATGAAAACAATCCAATACGACTCCATAATTAATCACACGAACAACCCGGTATATTATAAATTACACCTATATAATAATCAACCAACACAGAGCGGTCAAAACCAATACACATATTTTATTTAATAATTTTTGTAATAATCACATATTTAAATAATTCAAAAACACTCGAGTCGTTATAATAACCATCCACCATGCTCATACAACACATAAAAGCATGTTAAAACACATAATCTGATCTTAACATATCATATTATCCATGATCTAATCATAAAAAGAAAATATGACAAAAATCAGAAAAATCAGAATCAAATCAGAAAAATAAGAATCACTGTTTACGGGCAGTAAACGACGTCAAACGCCTTACAGACGAGTCATTGATAGCTTTAGCTATCAATTTTGTTCAGACGCTCGTTTACCTATGGCATAGGGTATTCGTTTGCGTAAATCGGACCTAGACCCAGATTTCAGCAAATCTGCAGCCAATTCAGAATCCGTATCTAATATGATTCTCATAATTAGAACAAACATAAATCATGTATATATCAGTATATATACAGATTACATAATAATCTTATGATTATACAACTCATATGAATATCATATATTCAAAACCATACATACATAAGCATATTATATCAACATCAAATCATGGCGAATCACATACATGCTCATATATCGAAAATAGTTTAACACATAAACGAATTAAAAACTTTTCGCAAGTAGCTCTGATGCCATTGAAGGGTTTTTAGCACATAAACGCGGCGAAAACGTAAATTTAAATCTTAAAAAACCGAAACCCTCCGCAGGATCCATGCGAAAAATAATATTTAATTCGTAGTTCAGTATGTTTACCTTAAGAAGTTTTACGTTAATGGAAAGATGGAGGTCTTTAATGGCGATCCAAAAATGATGAACGGAGATCCTTAGCAGCTGCTCCTCAAGTGTGAAGCACTCCACCGGTATCCACCAAGAAAATGATGTAATTAAGGAGGAGGAGATGGAGAGAATTAGGATTTTGTAAATCTTTTTGGTTGAGGCAAAAATAGGGTTTATAATAGTATATTTATAGGCAAAATTTTCAGCTGAAAATTTTGCCATAAAATATTATTATTATTAACCCTGTATGATTCTCACTAATAATTAAAACACCTTTTAATTATTAATCATTTTTCTAAACTCTTTAGAAATAATTCTCTCACTTGATTTAATTTCCAAAAATTAAATTCTTAATTAATAATATTAAGGATCTTTTCTTAATTAATTTATAATCAATTAAATCTCATTTAATCAATTATTAAATTTGCCAGTTAATTATTTATTTCATAAATAAATAATTATCAGCCATTATTAATTAATTCCTCCACCATTAAATCATTTTCTTTTATGGTGTGACCCTGTAGGTTCAATATTAAGCCGGTAGTAGAAATAAATAATAATAAAACTATTTTATCATTATTTATATAAATTCTCTAATTCATTAAATATGATTAATTAATTAATCATATTTATTCTACATCATGAGGGATACTTCTCAGCATATCGCGACTATCCGGATAATACGAATTCACTACTTAAAATACCAAGAACCTATTCAGTGAGTAGTTACCGTACAATTAATTCCTTCTACCATGTAATGTCACGATTAAATACAAGGCATGGAACTTGTGTCAAGCCTATCTTATTTAATCACTTGCTTTCCCATTCACTATGCTTAGTTCTATTTAATGTAAATTAGAAACTCCTTTCTAATTTCATTCACTCTGGCCAGAGATTCCTGAACTAACATAAGTGGACCAGCATTGAACATTGTCTTCCTACACTGGAAGGGGTAGATCCTTTATTGATCATACACTATCTTCGTGTACAAATTTCTATACCCGGTAGAGCCCTTATAATTGTCCCTTGAGACTAAGAACAAAACCAAAGCATAGTTCAGTGTACACAAGATGACTATAATGACCTCAAGTCTAAGGATACTTGTACAACTATCATAATGTGAACAACTGCTGACACGTGAGTGAACTCCATTAGTTGTTCAGCTGTGTGAGTCATGTTCAGTGAACTTATTCTATAATAAGCACCTACATACTAGCTATAGTGTCACCACACAAATGTCTATTAGAACAGACATTCTTTATAATGAAGCAAACATAGTATGTACCGATCTTTGCGGATTATTAATTACCAGTTAGTAATCCTACGACCAGGAACTATTTAAGTTTAGAGTTATCATCTTTTAGGTCTCATTATTATGATCTCATCACAATCCATAAAAAGCTTTACTCTAAACTGTGGTATATCTTATTTAAAAATTTAAATAGATAGAGCCCGCAATGAAAACAAAACAAGCCTTTTATTAATATCAATGAAATCAAAACAGATTACATAAAAGTTATTCCTAAATCCTCATACATGATTGGACTTAGGACATATCTCTTTCAATCTCCCACTTGTACTAAAGCCAATCACTCTGGTATCTAATACCCATCTTGTGTTTATGACGATCAAAGTGACTCTGAGAAAGTGGCTTTGTGAGTGGGTCGGCTACGTTGTTATGTGTGTCAACTCTCTCGACGTTGACATCTCCTCTTTCAACAATCTGAATTGCACCACCATTCAGAGTAAACACGTACCCTGACATGGATTTGCTATCACTTTCTGATTGAAAACTAGAGTCAGTATAACCCTCTATTTTCAACTCAGATTCACCACCAAAAACAAGAAAAATGTCCTGAGTCCTTCGCAAGTACTTAAGGATGTTTTTCACTGCTTTCCAGTGGTCTTCACCTGGATTGGACTGATATCTGCTCATCACACTAATTGAATAAGCAACATCAGGCCTTGTACACAACATCGCGTACATGATAGATCCTATTGCTGAAGCATAAGGAATCTTACTCATACGCTCTCTTTCCTCAGGTGTCTTAGGAGACATTTTTTCGGAAAGGGACACTCCATGGCTCATCGGTATGAGACCTCTTTTAGAGTTTTCCATGCTAAACCTTTTAAGCACTTTCTGGATGTATGTACCCTGGGTAAGACCTATCATTCTTCTAGATCTATCTCTATAGATCTTCATACCGAGAATGTAGGATGCTTCTCCCAAGTCCTTCATGGTGAAGTTCTTTGATAGCCATACTTTGACTGATTGTAGCATCGGTATATCATTTCCTATAAGAAGTATGTTATCCACATACAATACAAGAAATGTTACCGCGCTCCCACTAACCTTCTTCTAGACACATGGCTCATCTATGTTTTTGATAAAACCAAACTCTTTGATTGTCTCATCAAAATGGATGTTCCATCTACGAGAAGCTTGCCTTAAACCATATATGGTTCGCAGCAGCTTACACACTAGTACATTTGTTCCATCTACGAGAAGCTTGCCTTAAACCGTCGGTGAAGAACAGTGAATGAAGTATTCAAGATTGTAGTAGCAATGAAGATGTTGTCGAAAGTACCAGAAAGGATTCCAGCGAAAGTACATTTGTTTATTGACAGTCAGTGTTTGAAGCAATAAAGTTGTTGCAAGCTTAACAATTTAATCAAGGCTATAATACGAATACCTGAATCGCGGTTAGTCATTTGTGAACCCGACCAGTTGTACTAGGCGTCAACAGCTCGTGAAAGGAATCTGGGTATTATTTATAGAAGAATTGTTAAGTTGAGGAACGTACTTGGATTGAACATTTACCAGTTAAAGTACGAGAAGAGGTGCGCGGGGTATACAGCTAAACTGCTGGAGGGATTGGCGAAGCTCAAAGTTTAATTGTTAAATTAAATATATTAATTTAATGGACTTTAATATAATTTATTTAATAAACTTAAAATGATTTATTATATAAAATTTAAATAAGCTTATTTTATAAATCTAAATTAGTTTATTAAAATAAGTTATATTTAAGTTTATTTTATAAATTAATTTAGTTATAATTTAAACTTAAAAAGAAAAACAAAAGAAAAACAAAAACAAAAAAAAGCAAAAAAAAGAAAAACAAAAAAAAGAGAAAATTAAAATACAAAAAGAAAAGGAGAAAAGAAAAACAAAAGAAAAACAAAAAAAGAAAGAAAACAAATAGAAAAGAAAAAAGAGAAATAGGAAAATTGAAAACAAAATAAAAGTAACCTGTGTTGTGTTGGTTTTGTTGGTCGCAACTTGATTTGAAAACCAAGTCACAGTCACAGGTTGTTGATTGTTTTTTATGGTCGCAGGTTGGTAGAGAATAACTAGTCGCCGGTTAGTTTTTACTAGTCGCATGTTACAAAAGAATATTCTCTGGTCAGCAGTCTCTCTCTCCTCAGCCACACATTATTAAATATAAAGTCTACACAAGCAGCATATCAGATTCAGCACTTCACATTGAATTTGTTTTGTTCATCTTCTCTCCCAAAAGAGGTGAAGAATAGACGCAAAGAATTTACAGAGAAGCTCAAGCTTTTTGTTTATCTGTTTAACTTCTCACCGGAGTAACGTTATAATGCCCGGTTTAACTCCTGTATATTCTTAGGGGCATTATAAACGTTACACGATAATTAAATCCTAGTACAAACTAAAGTTAGATCATTGTATAGGATTTGATTTGTAAATCTTTGTAGAAGTTAGGAACTTTGTTGTTCTTAGATTGTAGCTGGTTAATTTATTTACCGAGTGTAGCAACACCCCTCGAGGATTTATATACGAATATATATTTCTCTGAATAACTTGTGTTCCTCATTTTATTGTTCCAAACACTATTCCTCTCGAGAACGCGAAACCACTAACCGAGCACTAAATTTTATATCCGCAAAAGATTCGAAAGAATTTTTTAATGTAGTGATTATCGTATTCAACCCCCCCCCCCTTCTACGATAATTCGGGACCTAACAAGAATCAAAAGTGAAAACTATGTGCTAAAGAAAAGGAATGATTACCTAGAAACTGAATTGCTTTCCATGATAGAAATTCAAAAAGAAAGAGATAATGTTATTTATGTTAAAGAAATTTTTTTAGAAAAACATGCTTATCTAGAAAAGGAGCTAGCTAAAGAGAGAGAAGTCATTAAACTTTGGACTAATTCAGGAAAAACAACTTAGGAAATCTTAGAAAAAGGTTGTTGGGGATCAGGATTAGGATATTCAGTTATATCTAATTATGATAAGAAAAGTCGAGAAGAAACTGAGAGAACAGAACCAATAAAAACTGTTAGTCAGGTCAAATTGAACAAGGTTCAAATAAAGACCATTAAGTTTAATGAAAGTGCTAATAATGTAAAATAAATCCATGAGGAAAGTGCTACCTTAGCACCTAGATCAAACTTAACTACTGAAAAGAGTGAACAAGTTCACACAAATTCAGTAAATATTGGTTCAATAACTCAGAAACAGCTTAAGCAAAAGCTAAAGGATTTACACATGAAAGACAAGAGGAAAAGGTCTAGGAAAAATAGGAATAGCAAGGTAGGTGTTAATAAGAATGGAAATTATGTGACTCCTCATAATGCACCTAGAGAGACCTTTAAACTGTGGTAGCACTAATCATCTTGCTAATTCTTGCAGGAAGAATAAAGAGATAAAAACTGTTCCTTCTAAATCAGAGTTTAGGAATAGAAGAACAAAATATAAATCACAGAATCTGTTAGGTCACACTCACTGTAGAGGGGGTGAATACAGTGTATAATACAATCAAATCGAACTTTAATATCGTAAGTAACAGAAAACAAACTTTATTGAAACAATAAACTCTGTTACAGTATGGAACTGTTACCTCTCAGTGATGAACAAATATCACGAGAGCTGCTAGGGTTACAATAATTAATCTTCTCGAATAATGATAACACGTTTTGTGTAAACCCTATGTCTGTGTTTATATACTACACAGTTACAAGATATTCGCTAATTGATATGGAATATAATTATGCTTCCTAAAATATATCAATCAGATATCTTTTCTTCCAAGTATTTCATTCTTCACGGAACTCCTTCTTCATGCATATCTCTTCTTATGTTTATCTCGATCTTCTTTCCTTTAATCAGCTACTTTCCTTATCTAATCATCCTTCAGCACTTAAGTTCTGATATCCAACTTCTGATGATTATCTCCTGATAATACAAGTACTGATATCCTTAAGTCCTGACTTCCAATATAAGTACTGATTCCTAGTTAAGTACTGATTTGTCCTGTTAAGTAAGATCTGAAAACTAAACATAAAACATATTAGCCATGACATTATCAAATATATCTAACAATCTCCCCCAACTTGTAAATTAGCATAATATACAAGTTTAACAGATATTTGATGATGTCAAAAACATTAAGTACAAATGCATAAGAATTAGACTAGATAACTACAACTTACAGTCCTTAAAGCTTTACCAATATTTAACTTCTGATAACAACTTCAGTCTGTACAAATATCAGAATTTAAGCAGTTGTAGATCTTTGACTTGGCTTCATTTTCTGATCTCTCTGATGTCAGGAGTTGTTCTGAGATAGTTCTTCAACAAACATCTCTCAGCATATCTAAGTTCATCAATCATTCTCCTTTTGGCATCTTTAAGCTCTGTAGTATCTTCACCAATTTGAAAGATTACAGCCCTGAGATCATTAATCTTTGCTTTTCTTATATCCTGATCCAGTCTGATCAAATAAGCTTTATCAGACTCAAAATTGAATTCCACAGCCCTGTACCCTAGAAAGGTAGTTATAATTTGAGCAGAATTGGGCTTCATTTCAACTATATCACCCTTGTGATCTCTGTACTTTGGAACATATATGCTGTCAGACTTAATAGAATAAAGCCTTTTCTGTCTCTGAATCTGATCCTTCAAATAGTTTGCAGCAGTTCCCGTCAATCTGTCATCCACTTGAAGTAAGAATAGTACATGCTCCAGTTCTTCAAAATACTTCAATGGAATGGAATTTGGCTTTATATGATAAACCCTACCATCTGTCATGAAGTACAACAAGATGTATTCTTTCAGGTAGGTATGGTAAACCATTTGTACAGATTCCAGTTGATTCAATCTCTCAGGAGTTGCTCCAATACCTGGTTCACTCAAGGAAGTTGGATCATTGGTAGTGTTCTGTATTCTTCTTTCATCAGCAATTCCCAATCCAGTTTTATCTCTTGCATCATTTCCAGTAACTACTCTAGCTTCAAAACCACTTGCAGCAGTCTTTAAAGGTTGAGTCTGTTTTGCTTTAGTGAATCCTGGTAGGAGTGTCTTTGGTCTATCTTCTGATATCAAGTTAACTTGAGCTATGTCAGAGGTTACTTGCTTCTTTTGAATATTAGAACTTACAGTTTCTTGACTCTGAACAACTTGAGCCATGTCAGAGGTTGTTTTAAGAACTTTTCTTGAAGTTAGAGCAAGGTCATCCTTTTCATCAGTAATTTCTTCATCCTCAGGAGGCACATAAACCTTGATAGGTTCACCAACCTTTCTTTACCCTTGGATCTTGGATCTATCTGCGGTTGTGATTTAGCCAATGTTGCTTCAGTATTTGTCCTTTCTTTGATCACAATGCCTTTGAGTTTTGGAAGTGGCTTTTTACCAGAAGCTTCAGATTTAGATGTGACTTTCTCTGATTTAAGTCTGGCTTCTTCTTCCATTAAACTCTCCAAGTCCATTCCTGGATTTTCCTGAAGAAATAACTGTCTTGACATTTCCTCATCAAGATCTAAAAGTTCATCAGAACTTATCCTTTTACCAGTAGCAGAACTTATCCTTTTCCCAGTATCAGAACTTGTCCTGTGACTTGTGATTTCAGCTTTTCTTGATGTGAATCCTCTACCTTGACTATGACCTCTACCCATTCCAGAGCTTCTTTGATCATCTTTTCCATCATCCTTCCTTTTCAGTGTCTTGTCAGTCTTGCATTTGGACTTAATTACTTTCTCCCCCTTTTTGGCATCAGCAGGTAATAGGAGAGAGATAAGCAATTCCACCGAGGATTGGATTTTAGTAAGTTGAGATTGATGAGAAGCTTGATTTGTCAAAATATCATTAATCTGAGCTTGTTGTTTTTCTTGAGTCTTCTCAATATCAGCAATCCTGTCAAAGGTAGGTTGGAAGAACCTTTTCTTGTCAAGTTTCCAAACTTCTCCTTGCTTAATAAATTCTTCCTGAATCTTGTGTAGCTCTGCATGAGTAGTTGAATGAAGACCTTGTAGATGTCTAGTACTCAATGCAGTGACTCGAAGCTGGGTTTTGAAATCATCAGAATTTAACATTTCATCAGCTTTAGTCAAGTGCTCAGCAAGATGAATCTCATTTGGAACACAGGAAACTGAGTTCCATTCCTTAGTCCACTCCCGTCCTGCAGGAGTTTCACTCCAAAGCACTAGTGCTTCTCTGGTAACAAACTTCTTAATCAGTTCAGACTTAAGAATAGGTTGTGGAGGAGCATGTCCTGAAGGACCTGCTTCTTCAGCATCTGCATTTGGAGCAGCATCACCAGTAACTCCAGCATTTGCAGCATCAGAACTTACAGAATCAGTATCCTCTGATAAAACAACAGTGTGAGTAGCAATGGAGGCTTCAGCATCCTCTAATTGCTGATATGGTTCTAAGTTCTGATCAACAGCCATATCCTGATGCTCACCTAAAGTCTGATCATCAGCATCTTGATGCAGAGAAGGTGTTGTAGATAATTCTGGAGTTTGAACAGCATCAGTAACAGGTGTTGTTGAAGGATTAGTTGCTGTTGGAGCTTCTAAGAGAATTACTTCAGGCACAACCAAGTTTTGAACATCAATATCAGCACTTGTGCCTGGATCAACAGGAGATACAGAGGATGTGTTGACCTTTTCAGAAATAGCTTCCTTAGATGGAGTTGATGGAGAAGCAGTGACTTTAGCAAATTCCTTTTCTTGTGAGATCAGAGATTCCTGATCCCCTTCCTTAGCTGCTTCCTCTTCATCATCTGAAACTGGCCTATTTGCCCTCTGTTTCTTGTATCTCTTTGAAGATTTGGATTCCTTGGGAGTTTCAGAAACTGTCATTCTTCTAAGCCTCTTGAGAAGCCTAGATCCCCCAATTCCAGAATCCTTCTGAGAAGTCACTTTCTCAGCTTCTTTTACAACAGGTTCTGAAGAAGGAACCTGGTCCTCAGTATCAGATTCATCTCTCAAGGCAATCCTTCTTCTCTTTTGAGGTGTTTGAGGATCAGTCTTTGTCCTCTTAGGTTTGGAAGATGAAGACTTCACAGTAGATACTAAGGGATGAGGTTCTGATGGTTGAACATCAGGATAAAGTGCAGTGTACTTAACAGGGTCATAGGTGATTAATGTTTGTTTGACAGATAAAGGTATTAAGAGGGGTCTTAACACAGCCTTCTTATTATCAGTAGATAATAAATCAGTGAAAGCTCTTTTAGCTAGTCTAAAGGATGGAATTAAATCACCAAAACTTTGGGGCTGATTACAATAGAACCTATGAATAAGCTGACAAAATCTGGCAAAATATACAATATTTCGATCTTCTGTCATCCTATCCCCAATAAAACCTAAGACAGCACTTGCATAATCAAAATTAGTTTGATTTATAAGTGCATACCCGATTTGTTGGCTAAATATGGGAATTGCATCGAAATTTGAGCATTTGTTAGCAAAAGCCTTGGTAATGCAATCAAAGAAGAAACTTCATTCCCTCCTTATGAAAGATCTCTTCAACTTGCCAAGCTTTGCCAATGTTCCCTCATATCCTAGATTGGCCATCACGTTCTGAAGAACCGGTTCGTCAACAGTAGAATAAACACAGTTCTCAGGTAGCTGCAGTGCTTGTCGAACCGTAGACAAAGTCACAACATACTCATTGTCCCCTGATGAAAAGATAATACTCGGGGACCCTTGAGCACCACCATCATCATATACTCCACTCCTCCAAAACTCCAGTACTTGAACTCCAGAGACTGATTCAGGCTCAGTTAGAGCGTACCCAATATCAGAACTAATGAGAAAATCCTGAATGAAATGAAGTTCAGAGGGTGCCTCTGATGTGTGAAGTATAGCAGAGAAGTTATTAGGAACAAACTTTGCTCCATTGAAGATTATGTCCTTAGGTGCCATGTGAAAAGTTGAGATTGAAGAGTGCCTGGTAGGTGTTTGATAAAATGTCTGTATGAACAACCAACGTGAGAAGAAGAGAGAGAGAGACAGTAAAAGCAAGTAGAGAAAAAAATATGAAAGGAAATAAAAGATTAAAAAATCTTCTATCTGTCTTACTTATACTCTTTTTAAAAAAAATATTACCGTTGGACACCTGTCAGACATGCAGTAATAACGGATAGTTACTGGGCGCGAGAAACCAGTAATCATTACTTACCCACTTGCAGTTTTTCAAGGAAAAACCGTTCCACTTACCTAGATATTCCATTAATCAAGGTGAAACAGTTTTAATTCAAAATTGAAACCGTTCCCATCGATTTAATTATTTTTCACTGCATCATTAATATTCTGAAAATAAAACAAGTGAAAATGACCAAGATAAATCAGGTGAGTAAGTACTGAAAAGGGAAAATCAGGACTTAAATAAAAACAGAATTTATATGATTATCATAATATGAATCGTTATCAGGATTTATCAATGCATTACAAAATAACTTAGAGACAAAATCTTGAAACAAAAACAAATTTCATTAATATATCAAGTGAATACATTCATGAAATTGAAATTACATCAGAATTTATACAAGATTTCCCTAAGCTGCTAGACCTAACATCAACAGCCTTAGTCCTAGCTCAAGAAGCAGGGCAAGGCTGATGATGAAAAAAAACAGGAAGAAGAAAATAAATCATTTCTTCTTCCTACTCTCGACAAACAGAATGGCGAGTCAAATGATTCGCTCTTGCTGGCGGAGAGCTTCCAGCCTTTCCTCCTCCAATCGCTCCAGATGGCGATGGTAGTCCATATAGAAGAACAGGAGGTGGGTGAGTACCTCATGTCGGACAGAGTCCCATATCTCATCAGGAATGGCAGTAACGTGCCATTCCTGCTGCCAATCGGCACAGCTTAGCTCCATATTGAAGTTTTGGTAGTTCAAAAACATGTTGTATATGACCATGGTGTTTTTGAAGGAAAAAGTATGAAGGTAAGTTGATGTTGAGAAAAAAAAGATATGATGGAAAGACTGATGTGAAGTGGTTGCTTATATAGGAAAGAGAATGCCAGGAGACGCAAAGGAATTTAATGTTGACAGATAGAATTTATTCTACCTCGTCTCCCCAGACTTGGAAAAAGAAAAACATTCATTGGAAAGAGAAAACATGGTTTAATGCGCACAAGAAGCAAGTAAAAGTTGACTGTTCAAGTACGAATACCATTAACCCTAACCATAGTGACTATTAATCTTCCACTTCAACATAAATCTAGTTTGAACCGAGACTGTTATTAAATTTTATCCACAGATAAGTCAAGTAAAGAATTGGACTGGAATATTAGAACTTAGACTTATATCAGAACTTAACAGTCATCAGAACATAATTTCTTAACTCCAAAAAGGAATGCCTATCTTAGTAAGTCCTCATACAAGTTCTAAGTTATATTTTTCAGAACTTAATCATCAGAACATGCAACCAGAACTTGTCCTCAGAATTTGTGCAAAGTGACACAATGACTGTATATCTAAAACAACATGGATCACCACAGTAACTTTCATCATTCTTATGGAGTGATTAGTGTGTGCATTAAGCTAAATTTCAGACAAAGAGTAAAGTCTGATTCACTTCAGTACATCTTAGAAATAAGGCATAATTAAAACTTTGCTAAAGAGCTGTTATTATTCTGTAACCTACTGTTGAATGAGTTCATGCTAGAGTCCACCTCAACTATTTTGTGCTAATTTTATGCATCTTTTTGAATTCCATTTTACAGTGGCTTCTCAGTGTAAGTGAGTCACGACTGCTTATCAGAATTTATGCTATTATCAGAGTATTTCTCCAGTAATCATAGAGCGTAAAAAGTCACCAAGAAAATATTTTGCTTTTCTAATGCATATTTACTTAATACCAACAATGCACTTGGGTCGTCCCTTCCACATTTTTACTCTAGATCTCAAAGGAGTACCTGATTTTATTCTTTGATCCTTTTGCTTTTTCTTTTTGATAGGAGAGGTTTATCAGCACTTAGTGCATTCAGCAGAATTACTAGTATCAGAACTTAACAGATGAGTAGCATTATTCTAATTTGTGACTTAGTAATAAGATAAACAAAGTAAACTCAACTTAGCTCTATTATTAGAATTTGTTTGTGTCAATAGATTTCCATAGAAATAATTACTTCTTACATGGGATCATTTGTTTATTGAAGACTACTACGTCAGCATCTAGCACAGTTATCCTCATAGGATTGAATAGTTACTTTAACAGACATATCACTTATCAGAGTTTAGAAACATATATTAGACAACAGTCAGTACTTAAACACATTTATCAATTAATCACAGAATTCACAAAGAGATTAAATTCTGTAAATACTGATCATAAAGTCTGATAAAACAGAACAAGACTAGGCAGATTTAGAGAAAGAACCTGAAACCATTCCAAATTCATTTACCAATCTTGTAAAAGTGGCTTCACACAATGGTTTTGTGAAGATATATGCTAGTTGTTGATCTGTTGGAACAAAGTACAATTCCACTGTACCTTCATCCACATGTTCCCTTATGAAGTGGTACCTGATACTGATGTGCTTTGTCATAGAGTGTTGAACTGGATTACCTGTCATAGCAATAGCACTTTGATTATCACAGTAAATAGGGATTTTAAAATATGTTAACCCATAATCCAGTAGTTGATTCTTCATCCAAAGAATATGTGCACAACAGCTTCCTGCAGCAATATACTCTGCTTCTGCAGTTGATGTGGAAATTGACTTTTGTTTCTTGCTGAACCAAGAAACCAATCTGCCTCCAAGAAATTGGCAGCTTCCACTTGTGCTTTTCCTGTCAATTTTACCTGCAAAATCTGCATCTGAGTAACCTATTAGTTTAAAATCTGATTCTCTAGGATACCACAATCCCAGATCAGCTGTTCCTTTAAGATACCTGAAAATTCTTTTCACAGCTGTTAAGTGAGGTTCTCTTGGATCTGCTTGAAATCTTGCACAAAGACAGGTAGCATACATGATATCAGGTCTACTAGCAGTTAGATAGAATAGAGAGCCAATCATACCTCTGTAATCAGTAATATCTACTGATTTACCAGTATCCTTATCCAGTTTTGTTGCAGTGGCCATGGGAGTGGATGCACTTGAATAATCTTGCATTCCAAATTTCTTCAGCAAGTTTCTGGTGTACTTAGTTTGACAAATAAAAGTGCCTTCTTCATTCTGCTTGACTTGAAGGCCCAGAAAATAGCTAAGTTCCCCCATCATACTCATCTAATACCTTGACTGCATCAGTTTGGTAAACTTCTTGCAAAGTCTGTCATTTGTAGACCCAAAAATGATATCATCAACATAAATCTGGACCAGAAGTAAGTCCTTTCCATGGTTGAGGTAGAATAGTGTTTTGTCTATTGTTCCTCTGTTGAATTCACTTTCCAGAAGAAACTGAGCTAAAGTCTCATACCATGCTCTACGAGCTTGCTTAAGTCCATAAAGTGCTTTATCAAGCCTGTAGACATAATCTGGATGTTTGGAGTCTACAAAGCCTGGAGGTTGTTCAACATATACTTCCTCCTCCAATTCTCCATTGAGAAAAGCACTTTTCACATCCATTTGAAAGACAGTAAACTTTTTGTGAGCAGCATAAGCCAAAAATATCCTTATGGCTTCTAACCTAGCAACTGGTGCAAATGTTTCATCATAATCAATTCCCTCCTGTTGAGAATATCCTTTTGCAACCAGCCTTGCCTTATTCCTTATAATTATGCCATCACTGTCAGTTTTGTTTTTGAATACCCACTTTGTACCAACAACAGATCTATTCTTTGGTCTTGGTACTAGGTTCCAGACTTTGTTTCTTTCAAATTCATTTAACTCTTCCTGCATTGCTTGCACCCAATCAGCATCTTGAAGAGCTTCTTCCACTTTCTTTGGCTCAGTCTGAGAGAGAAACGAATTGTAAAGACATTCATTTGAAGTACCTGTTCTAGTTCTGACACTTGCATCAGGATTTCCAATTATCAAATCAGGTGTATGTGATTTTGTCCACTTCCTTGCAGATGGAAGGTTTTCTTTAGAATCGGATGCTCCCCATGATCCATACTGTTTTCATTTTCATTTTCTGATGCTCCCCCTGAAATTATGCTCTCTGAGTTGAATTCTTCAGAATTTAGATTTTCAGCACTATCAGAACTTGGCTTATCAGAACTTGACGAATCAGAATTTGAAGAGCCAGATGTATGTTCTGATGTTTCTTGAGATGTGGTAAGATCTTGAGTATGCTCCCCCTGCATAGGTGCATTTTCTTTTGGCGTAGTCACCACAGTTTCAATAACATCAGAGTTTAATCCATCAGAGTTTACAGTATCAGGACTTAGACTGTCAGGATTTTCAGTATCAGAATTTGAGTCTTCATTTTCAAATCTCAGCTGATCATGGTCAATAAAATCTTCAAGACTGTAACATCCCCAGATCCGGGGTCGGGGATCCGGGTCATCACGGTCTTTCTTTCCACAATATCACTTCACTTAATTAATAATAATAACCTTATGCTGTGACCCCACACTAACACACACCACAACCCGTTATAGTCTCAGAGATGAAATTTAAATAAGTACAAGTCTTTGAATCCATAATTTAAAAGTTATTACAACCCAAAATGATTACTTGATAAATTTATAGTTAATTGCCATTATCTGCCACAAGTTATAATTATACATAATTGATTCTCAAAAGTAGATAGTCTGATCTACAATAGATCTACCTCTGCAGCTATAGCAGCTACAACATCAACGGGAAGACGCGGGACGCTTCCCACGCGCTTGCGCTGGGTCTGCTGGAGTCAAGCCATCTTTCCTAACTATTGTTGTGTGATGAAGAAATAAAGCAAGGGTGAGCAGCAAGCCCACCAAAATAATATGTATAATGATTTACAATATATGAGCCTTCTCATAGTACTCATGAAAGTCTTGGTCAAAAGAAATGAACCAAGTTTGATATCTTAATGCGATGAAGTCGCAAAATATTCAGTATATATACATATATACTTTTCAAAATCTTGGAAGTCCTCTTCCATGCGTAATATACACAGAGTTCCAGTGTATAACTGTATAAAAATATCGTTGCAAGGTGATCTCATATATCTAACCTTGTCTCAACGTTTTTCTGAAAATCTTTGTCATGCATAAGATAATCACTTACTAGATATAAGTTTAAAAGATGAAGTTACAAGATACTCCAATATACTTATATCTTTCCCAAATACTACTTGAACTACCACCGTTCAAGTTATAATTAGCTTCAAAAGTTCATCACATAGATGAGACTATAAGACAAGATTTGAATAGATTAAATCTTTAAAATATTATCAAAATAAAATGAAGTTACGAGATACTTCATTTGATGTAAACATCATTTTGAAAACTTGACCCTGCCAACACTCAACAATCGCCCAACCGTAGCCTTTCTATCGAAGTGCTCTGGGTAGTGTTGCAGAAATTATCCAATTGGATGATGAACTCATTACGGGAGTTTGCCGCGCCAGGAAGACCACTTACGATGATCAGTCGTAGTAGTACAACCCCACCATTTTCTACATGTAGAGGAGAACCTGTCGG
>NW_027421798.1:0-16238 GCF_009905375.1 Apium graveolens
CTGCCTCAATTTTTGCTCCATACCTCGTGTACTACTGCCTACGGGAATTATTTAAAAACCTAGTTCATTGGTTTCAGCCCCGTTCACGTTCGGACGACCCCAAATAAACGCGAATGCAATTTCATAAATCCATAGGACAAATTATGAAAGATATCCAAAAAATGGCCACCTCAATTTTTGCTCCATACCTCATGTACTACTGTATACGAAAATTATTTAAAAACCTAGGTTTCATTGGTTTCAGCCCCGGATTCACGTCGGACGACCCCAATAAACGCAGAATTGCAATTTCATAAATCCATAGGGACAAATTATGACAAAGATATCCAACAAAATGGGCCGCCTCATTTTTGCTCCATACCTCAGTGTACTACTGTCATACGAAATTATTTAAAAACCTAGTTTCATTGGTTTCAGCCCGATTCACGTTCGGACGACCCCAAATAAACGTGAATGCAATTTCATAAATCCATAGGGACAAATTATGAAAAGATATCCAAAAAATGGGCCGCCTCAATTTTTGCTCCATACCTCATTGTACTGCTGCCTACGAGAATTATTTAAAAACCTAGTTTCATTGGTTTCAGCCCCGATTCACGTTCGGACGACCCCAATAAACTGCGAATGCAATTCATAAATCCATAGGGACAAATTATGAAAAGATATCAAAAACGGGCCGCCTCAATTTTTGCTCCATACCTCGTGTACTACTGCCTACGAGAAATTATTTAAAAACCTAGTTTCATTGGTTTCAGCCCCGATTCACGTTCGGACGACCCCAAATAAACGCGAATGCAATTTCATAAATCCATAGGGACAAATTATGAAAAGATATCCAAAAAATGGGCCGCCTCAATTTTTGCTCCATACCTCGTGTACTACTGCCTACGAGAATTATTTAAAAACCTAGTTTCATTGGTTTCAGCCCCGATTCACGTTCGGACGACCCCAAATAAAGCGGAATGCAATTTCATAAATCCATAGGGACAAATTATGAAAAGATATCCAAAAAATGGGCCACCTCGAATTTTTGCTCCATACCTCATGTACTGCTGTCTACGAAATTATTTAAACACCTAGTTTCATTGGTTTCAGCCCCGATTCAAGTTCGGACGACCCCAAATAAACGCGAATGCAATTTCATAAATCCATAGGGACAAATTATGAAAAGATATCCAAAAAACGGGCCGCCTCGATTTTTGCTCCATACCTCGTGTACTGCTGCCTGACGAGAATTATTTAAAAACCTAGTTTCATTGGTTTCAGCCCCGATTCAAGTTTCGGACGACCCCCAAATAATGTGAATGCAATTTCATAATCCATAGGGACAAATTATGAAAAGATATCCAAAAAATGGGCCGCCTCAATTTTTGCTCCATACTCGTGTACTGCTGCCTACTGAGAATTATTTAAAAACCTAGTTTCATTGGTTTCAGCCCCGATTCAAGTTCAGACGACCCCAATTAACTGCGAATGCAATTTCATAAATCCATAGGGACAAATTATGAAAAGATATCCAAAAAACGGGCTGCCTCAATTTTTGCTCCATACCTCGTGTACTACTGCCTACGAGAATTATTTAAAAACCTAGTTTCATTGGTTTCAGCCCCGATTCACGTTCGGACGACCCCAAATAAACGCGAATGCAATTTCATAAATCCATAGGGACAAATTATGAAAAGATATCCAAAAAACGGGCCGCCTCGATTTTTGCTCCATACCTCGTGTACTGCTGCCTACGAGAATTATTTAAAAACCTAGTTTCATTGGTTTCAGCCCCGATTCAAGTTCGGACGACCCCAATTAAATGCGAATGCAATTTCATAAATCCATAGGGACAAATTATGAAAAGATATCCAAAAAATGGGCCGCCTCAATTTTTGCTCCATACCTCGTGTACTGCTGCCTACGAGAATTATTTAAAAACCTAGTTTCATTGGTTTCAGCCCCGATTCAAGTTCGGACGACCCCAATTAAATGCGAATGCAATTTCATAAATCCATAGGGACAAATTATGAAAAGATATCCAAAAAACGGGCTGCCTCAATTTTTGCTCCATACCTCGTGTACTACTGCCTACGAGAATTATTTAAAAACCTAGTTTCATTGGTTTCAGCCCCGATTCACGTTCGGACGACCCCAAATAAACGTGAATGCAATTTCATAAATCCATAGGGACAAATTATGAAAAGATATCCAAAAAATGGGCCACCTCAATTTTTGCTCCATACCTCATGTACTACTGTATACGAAAATTATTTAAAAACCTAGTTTCATTGGTTTCAGCCCCGATTCACGTTCGGACGACCCCAAATAAACGAGAATGCAATTTCATAAATCCATAGGGACAAATTATGAAAAGAAATCGAAAAAATGGGCCGCCTCAATTTTGCTCAAGACCTCATGTACTACACCCTACGAGGATTATTCAGAAACCGAATTCCATTCGTTTCTGCTCCGATTCACTCCTGGACGACCCCGAATGGACGCGAATACAATTTCATAAATCCATAGGGACAAATTATGAAAAAAAATCAAAAAAACGGGCCGCCTTAATTTTTGCTCCGCCTTAATTTTTGCTTCAGACCTCGTGTACTACCCCCTACGAGGATTATTCAGAAATCGAGTTCAATTCGTTTCAGCTCCGATTCACTCCCGAACGACCCCGAATGGACGCCAATGCAATTTCATAAATCAATAGGAACAAATTATGAAAAGAATTCGAAAAAATGGGCCGCCTCAATTTTTGCTCCAGACCTCGTGTACTACCCCCTACGAGGATTATTCGAAAATCGAGTTCCATTCGTTTTAGCTCCGATTCACTCCCGGACGACCCCGAATGGACGCCAATGCAATGTGATAAATCCATAGGGACAAATTATGAAAAGAAATCGAAAAAACGGGCCGCCTCAATTTTTGTTCAAGACCTCGTGTACTACCCCCTACGAGGATTATTCCGAAACCGAGTTCCATTCGTTTCAGCTCTGATGCACTCCCGGACGACCCCGAATGGACGCGAATGCAATTTCATAAATCCATAGGGACAAATTATGAAAAGAAATTGAAAAAATGGGCCGCCTCAATTTTTGCTCCAGACCTCGTGTACTACACCCTACGAGGATTATTCGGAAACCGAGTTCCATTCGTTTCAGCTCTGATTCACTCCCGGACGACCTCGAATGGACGCCAATGCAATTTCATAAATCCATAGGGACAAATTATGAAAAGAAATGGAAAAAAACGGGCTGCCTCAATTTTTGCTCCAGACCTCGTGTACTACCCCCTACGAGGATTATTCGGAAATCGAGTTTCATTCATTTCAGCTCCGATTCACTCCCGGACGACCCCGAATGGACGCCAATGCAATTTTATAAATCCATAGGGACAAATTATGAAAAGAAATCGAAAAAACGGGCCGCCCCAATTTTTGTTCAAGACCTCGTGTACTACCTCCTACGAGGATTATTCGGAAATCGAGTTCCATTCGTTTCAGCTCCGATGCACTCCCGGACGTCTCCGAATGGACGCGAATGCAATTTCATAAATACATAGGGACAAATTATGAAAAGAAATCAAAAAAACGGGCCGCCTTAATTTTTTCTACAGACCTCGTGTACTACCCCCTACGAGGATTATTCGAAAACCGAGTTCCATTCGTTTCAGCTCCGATTCACTCCCGGACGACCTCGAATGGACGCGAATGAAATTTCATAAATCCATAGGGACAAATTATGAAAAGAAATCGAAAAAACGGGCTGCCTCAATTTTTGTTCAAGACCTCATGTACTACCCCCTACGAGGATTATTCGGAAACCGAGTTCCATTCGTTTCAGCTCCGATGCACTCCCGGACGACCCCGAATGGACGCGAATGCAATTTCATAAATCCATAGGGACAAATTATGAAAAGAAATCGAAAAAACTGGCCGCCTCAATTTTTACTCCAGACCTCGTGTACTACGCCCTACGAGGATTATTTGGAAACCGAGTTCCATTCTTTTCAGCTCTGATTCACTCCCGGACGACCCCGAATGGACGCGAATGCAATTTTATAAATCCATAGGGACAAATTATGAAAAGAAATCGAAAAAATGGGCTGCCTCAATTTTTGCTCCAGACCTCGTGTACTACGCCCTACGAGGATTATTTGTTAACCGAGTTCCATTCGTTTCAGCTCCGATTCACTCCCGGACGACCCCGAATGGATGCCAATGCAATTTCATAAATCCATAGGGACAAATTATGAAAAGAAATGGAAAAAGCGGGCTGCCTCAATTTTTGCTCCAGACCTCGTGTACTACCCCCTACGAGGATTATTCGGAAATCGAGTTCCATTCGTTTTAGCTCCGATTCACTCCTGGACGACCCCGAATGGACGCCAATGCAATTTCATAAATCCATGGGACAAATTATGAAAAGAAATCGGAAAAACGGGCCGCCTTAATTTTTGCTCCTCCTTAAGTTTTGCTTCAGACCTCGTGTACTACCCCCTACGAGGATTATTCGGAAATCGAGTTCCATTCGTTTCAGCTCCGATTCACTCCCGAACGACCCCGAATGGACGCCAATGCAATTTCATAAATCCATAGGAACAAATTATGAAAAGAAATCGAAAAAACGTGCCGCCTCAATTTTTGCTCCAGACCTCGTGTACTACCCCCTGCGAGGATTATTCGAAAATAGAGTTCCATTCATTTCAGCTCCGATTCACTCCCGGACGACCCCGAATGGACACCAATGCAATTTCATAAATCCATAGGGACAAATTATGAAAAAAATCGAAAAAACGGGCCGCCTCAATTTTTGTTCAAGACCTCGTGTACTACCCCCTACGAGGATTATTCGGAAACCGAGTTCCATTCATTTCAGCTCCGATGCACTCCCGGACGACCCCGAATGGACGCGAATGAAATTTCATAAATCCATAGGGACAAATTATGAAAAGAAATCGCAAAAATGGGCCGCCTCAATTTTTGCTCCAGACCTCGTGTACTACACCCTACGAGGATTATTCGGAAACCGAATTCCATTCGTTTCTGCTCCGATTCACTCCCAGACGACCCCGAATGGATGCGAATGCAATTTCATAAATCCATAGGGACAAATTATGAAAAGAAATGGAAAAAGCGAGCTGCCTCAATTTTTGCTCCAGACCTCGTGTACTACCCCCTACGAGGATTATTCGGAAATCGAATTCCATTCGTTTCAGCTCCGATTCACTCCCGGACGACCCCGAATGGACGCGAATGCAATTTCATAAATCCATAGGGACAAATTATGAAAAGAAATCGAAAAAAGGGGCCGCCTCAATTTTTGCTCCAGACCTCGTGTACTACGCCCTACGAGGATTATTTGGAAACCGAGTTCCATTCGTTTCAACTCGGATTCACTCCCGGACGACCCCGAATGGATGCCAATGCAATTTCATAATTCCATAGGGACAAATTATGAAAAGAAATGGAAAAAGCGGGCCACCTCAATTTTTGCTCCAGACCTCGTGTACTACCCCCTACGAGGATAATTCGGAAATCGAGTTCCATTCGTTTCAGCTCCGATTCACTCCCAGACGACCCCGAATGGACGCCAATGCAATTTCATAAATCCATAGGGACAAATTATGAAAAGAAATCGAAAAAATGAGCCACCTCAATTTTTGTTCAAGACCTCGTGTACTACTACTGCCTACGAGAATTATTTAAAAACCTAGTTTCATTGGTTTCAGCCCCGATTCACGTTCGGACGACCCCAAATAAACGCGAATGCAATTTCATAAATCCATAGGGACAAATTATGAAAAGATATCCAAAAAATGGGCCGCCTCAATTTTTGCCCCATACCTCGTGTACTACTGCCTACCAGAATTATTTAAAAACCAAGTTTCATTGGTTTCAGCCCCGATTCACGTTCGGACGACCCCAAATAAACGCGAATGCAATTTCATAAATCCATAGGGACAAATTATGAAAAGATATCAAAAAACTGGCCGCCTCAATTTTTGCTCCATACCTCGTGTACTACTGCCTACGAGAATTATTTAAAAACCTAGTTTCATTGGTTTCAGCCCCGATTCACGTTCGGAAGACCCCAATTAAACGCGAATGCAATTTCATAAATCCATAGGGACAAATTATGAAAAGATATCCAAAAAATGGGCCGTCTCAATTTTTGCTCCATACCTCGTGTACTACTGCCTACGAGAATTATTTAAAAACCTAGTTTCATTGGTTTCAGCCCCGATTCACGTTCGGACGGCCCCAATTAAACGCGAATGCAATTTCATAAATCCATAGGGAAAAATTATGAAAAGATATCCAAAAAATGGGCCGCCTCCATTTTTGCTCCATACCTCGTGTACTACTGCCTACGAGAATTATTTAAAAACCTAGTTTCATTGGTTTCAGCCCCGATACACGTTCGGACGACCCCAATTAAATGCGAATGCAATTTCATAAATCCATATGGACAAATTATGAAAATATATTCCAAAAACGGGCCGCCTCAATTTTTGCTCCATACCTCGTGTACTACTGCCTACGAGAATTATTTAAAAACCTAGTTTCATTGGTTTCAGCCACGATTCACGTTCGGACGACCCCAATTAAACGCGAATGCAATTTCATATATCCATAGGGACAAATTATGAAAAGATATCCAAAAAATGGGCCACCTCAATTTTTGCTCCATACCTCATGTACTACTGTATACGAAAATTATTTAAAAACCTAGTTTCATTGGTTTCAGCCCCGATTCACGTTCGGACGACCCCAAATAAACGAGAATGCAATTTCATAAATCCATAGGGACAAATTATGAAAAGAAATCGAAAAAATGGGCCGCCTCAATTTTTGCTCAAGACCTCATGTACTACACTCTACGAGGATTATTCAGAAACCGAATTCCATTCGTTTCTGCTCCGATTCACTCCTGGACGACCCCGAATGGACGCGAATACAATTTCATAAATCCATAGGGACAAATTATGAAAAAAAATCAAAAAAAACGGGCCGCCTTAATTTTTGCTCCGCCTTAATTTTTGCTTCAGACCTCGTGTACTACCCCCTACGAGGATTATTCAGAAATCGAGTTCAATTCGTTTCAGCTCCGATTCACTCCCGAACGACCCCGAATGGACGCCAATGCAATTTCATAAATCCATAGGAACAAATTATGAAAAGAATTCGAAAAAATGGGCCGCCTCAATTTTTGCTCCAGACCTCGTGTACTACCTCCTACGACGATTATTCGAAAATCGAGTTCCATTCGTTTTAGCTCCGATTCACTCCCGGACGACCCCGAATGGACGCCAATGCAATTTGATAAATCCATAGGGACAAATTATGAAAAGAAATCGAAAAAACGGGCCGCCTCAATTTTTGTTCAAGACCTCGTGTACTACCCCCTACGAGGATTATTCCGAAACCGAGTTCCATTCGTTTCAGCTCTGATGCACTCCCGGACGACCCCGAATGGACGCGAATGCAATTTCATAAATCCATAGGGACAAATTATGAAAAGAAATTGAAAAAATGGGCCGCCTCAATTTTTGCTCCAGACCTCGTGTACTACACCCTACGAGGATTATTCGGAAACCGAGTTCCATTCGTTTCAGCTCCGATTCACTCCCGGACGACCCCGAATGGACGCCAATGCAATTTCATAAATCCATAGGGACAAATTATGAAAAGAAATGGAAAAAACGGGCTGCCTCAATTTTTGCTCCAGACCTCGTGTACTACCCCCTACGAGGATTATTCGGAAATCGAGTTTCATTCATTTCAGCTCCGATTCACTCCCGGACGACCCCGAATGGACGCCAATGCAATTTTATAAATCCATAGGGACAAATTATGAAAAGAAATCGAAAAAACGGGCCACCCCAATTTTTGTTCAAGACCTCGTGTACTACCTCCTACGAGGATTATTCGGAAATCGAGTTCCATTCGTTTCAGCTCCGATGCACTCCCGGACGTCTCCGAATGGACGCGAATGCAATTTCATAAATACATAGGGACAAATTATGAAAAGAAATCAAAAAAACGGGCCGCCTTAATTTTTGCTACAGACCTCGTGTACTACCCCCTACGAGGATTATTCGAAAACCGAGTTCCATTCGTTTCAGCTCCGATTCACTCCCGGACGACCTCGAATGGACGCGAATGAAATTTCATAAATCCATAGGGACAAATTATGAAAAGAAATCGAAAAAAACGGGCTGCCTCAATTTTTGTTCAAGACCTCGTGTACTACCCCCTACGAGGATTATTCGGAAACCGAGTTCCATTCGTTTCAGCTCCGATGCACTCCCGGACGACCCCGAATGGACGCGAATGCAATTTCATAAATCCATAGGGACAAATTATGAAAAGAAATCGAAAAAACTGGCCGCCTCAATTTTTGCTCCAGACCTCGTGTACTACGCCCTACGAGGATTATTTGGAAACCGAGTTCCATTCTTTTCAGCTCTGATTCACTCCCGGACGACCCCGAATGGACGCGAATGCAATTTTATAAATCCATAGGGACAAATTATGAAAAGAAATCGAAAAAATGGGCTGCCTCAATTTTTGCTCCAGACCTCGTGTACTACGCCCTACGAGGATTATTTGTTAACCGAGTTCCATTCGTTTCAGCTCCGATTCACTCCCGGACGACCCCGAATGGATGCCAATGCAATTTCATAAATCCATAGGGACAAATTATGAAAAGAAATGGAAAAAGCGGGCTGCCTCAATTTTTGCTCCAGACCTCGTGTACTACCCCCTACGAGGATTATTCGGAAATCGAGTTCCATTCGTTTTAGCTCCGATTCACTCCTGGACGACCCCGAATGGACGCCAATGCAATTTCATAAATCCATGGGACAAATTATGAAAAGAAATCGGAAAAACAGGCCGCCTTAATTTTTGCTCCTCCTTAAGTTTTGCTTCAGACCTCGTGTACTACCCCCTACGAGGATTATTCGGAAATCGAGTTCCATTCGTTTCAGCTCCGATTCACTCCCGAACGACCCCGAATGGACGCCAATGCAATTTCATAAATCCATAGGAACAAATTATGAAAAGAAATCGAAAAAACGTGCCGCCTCAATTTTTTCTCCAGACCTCGTGTACTACCCCCTGCGAGGATTATTCGAAAATAGAGTTCCATTCATTTCAGCTCCGATTCACTCCCGGACGACCCCGAATGGACACCAATGCAATTTCATAAATCCATAGGGACAAATTATGAAAAAAATCGAAAAAACGGGCCGCCTCAATTTTTGTTCAAGACCTCGTGTACTACCCCCTACGAGGATTATTCGGAAACCGAGTTCCATTCATTTCAGCTCCGATGCACTCCCGGACGACCCCGAATGGACGCGAATGAAATTTCATAAATCCATAGGGACAAATTATGAAAAGAAATCGCAAAAATGGGCCGCCTCAATTTTTGCTCCAGACCTCGTGTACTACACCCTACGAGGATTATTCGGAAACCGAATTCCATTCGTTTCTGCTCCGATTCACTCCTAGACGACCCCGAATGGATGCGAATGCAATTTCATAAATCCATAGGGACAAATTATGAAAAGAAATCGAAAAAACGGGCCGCCTTAATTTTTGCTCCGCCTTAATTTTTGCTTCAGACCTCGTGTACTACCCCCTACGAGGATTATTCGGAAATCGAGTTCCATTCGTTTCAGCTCCGATTCACTCCCGAACGACCCCGAATGGACGCCAATGCAATTTCATAAATCCATAGGGACAAATTATGAAAAGAAATGGAAAAAGCGAGCTGCCTCAATTTTTGCTCCAGACCTCGTGTACTACCCCCTACGAGGATTATTCGGAAACCGAATTCCATTCGTTTCAGCTCCGATTCACTCCCGGACGACCCCGAATGGACGCGAATGCAATTTCATAAATCCATAGGGACAAATTATGAAAAGAAATCGAAAAAAGGGGCCGCCTCAATTTTTGCTCCAGACCTCGTGTACTACGCCCTACGAGGATTATTTGGAAACCGAGTTCCATTCGTTTCAACTCGGATTCACTCCCGGACGACCCCGAATGGATGCCAATGCAATTTCATAATTCCATAGGGACAAATTATGAAAAGAAATGGAAAAAGCGGGCCACCTCAATTTTTGCTCCAGACCTCGTGTACTACCCCCTACGAGGATAATTCGGAAATCGAGTTCCATTCGTTTCAAGCTCCGATTCACTCCCAGACGACCCCGAATGGACGCCAATGCAATTTCATAAATCCATAGGGACAAATTATGAAAAGAAATCAAAAAAATGAGCCACCTCAATTTTTGTTCAAGACCTCGTGTACTACTACTGCCTACGAGAATTATTTAAAAACCTAGTTTCATTGGTTTCAGCCCCGATTCACGTTCGGACGACCCCAAATAAACGCGAATGCAATTTCATAAATCCATAGGGACAAATTATGAAAAGATATCCAAAAAATGGGCCGCCTCAATTTTTGCCCCATACCTCGTGTACTACTGCCTACCAGAATTATTTAAAAACCAAGTTTCATTGGTTTCAGCCCCGATTCACGTCGGACGACCCCAAATAAACGCGAATGCAATTTCATAAATCCATAGGGACAAATTATGAAAAGATATCAAAAAACTGGCCGCCTCAATTTTTGCTCCATACCTCGTGTACTACTGCCTACGAGAATTATTTAAAAACCTAGTTTCATTGGTTTCAGCCCCGATTCACGTTCGGAAGACCCCAATTAAACGCGAATGCAATTTCATAAATCCATAGGGACAAATTATGAAAAGATATCCAAAAAACGGGCCGTCTCAATTTTTGCTCCATACCTCGTGTACTACTGCCTACGAGAATTATTTAAAAACCTAGTTTCATTGGTTTCAGCCCCGATTCACGTTCGGACGGCCCCAATTAAACGCGAATGCAATTTCATAAATCCATAGGGAAAAATTATGAAAAGATATCCAAAAAATGGACCGCCTCCATTTTTGCTCCATACCTCGTGTACTACTGCCTACGAGAATTATTTAAAAACCTAGTTTCATTGGTTTCAGCCCCGATACACGTTCGGACGACCCCAATTAAATGCGAATGCAATTTCATAAATCCATATGGACAAATTATGAAAATATATTCCAAAAACGGGCCGCCTCAATTTTTGCTCCATACCTCGTGTACTACTGCCTACGAGAATTATTTAAAAACCTAGTTTCATTGGTTTCAGCCACGATTCACGTTCGGACGACCCCAATTAAACGCGAATGCAATTTCATATATCCATAGGGACAAATTATGAAAAGATATCCAAAAAATGGGCCGTCTCAATTTTTGCTCCATACCTTGTGTACTACTGCCTACTAGAATTATTTAAAAACCTAGTTTCATTGGTTTCAGCCCCGTTTCACGTTCGGACGGACCCAATTAAACGCGAATGCAATTTCATAAATCCATAGGGACAAATTATGAAAAGATATCCAAAAAACGGGCCACCTCAATTTTTGCTCCATACCTCGTGTACTACTGTCTACGAGAATTATTTAAAAACCTAGTTTCATTGGTTTCAGCCCCGATTCACGTTCGGACGACCCCAAATAAACGTGAATGCAATTTCATAAATCCATAGGGACAAATTATGAAAAGATATCCAAAAAAATGGGCCACCTCAATTTTTGCTCCATACCTCATGTACTACTGCATACGAAAATTATTTAAAAACCTAGTTTCATTGGTTTCAGCCCCGAT
Organism: Apium graveolens; assembly: GCF_009905375.1. Classification (NCBI taxonomy): domain Eukaryota; kingdom Viridiplantae; phylum Streptophyta; class Magnoliopsida; order Apiales; family Apiaceae; genus Apium; species Apium graveolens. The sequence goes on from NW_027421798.1 coordinate 11,732, forward strand.
TCACGTTCGGACGACCCCAAATAAACGCGAATGCAATTTCATAAATCCATAGGGACAAATTATGAAAAGATATCCAAAAAACGGGCCGCCTCGATTTTTGCTCCATACCTCGTGTACTGCTACCTACGAGAATTATTTAAAAACCTAGTTTCATTGGTTTCAGCCCCGATTCAAGTTCGGACGACCCCAATTAAATACGAATGCAATTTCATAAATCCATAGGGACAAATTATGAAAAGATATCCAAAAAATGGGCCACCTCGATTTTTGCTCCATACCTCGTGTACTACTGCCTACGAGAATTATTTAAAAACCTAGTTTCATTGGTTTCAGCCCCGATTCAAGTTCGGACGACCCCAATTAAATGCGAATGCAATTTCATAAATCCATAGGGACAAATTATGAAAAGATATCCAAAAAACGGGCCGCCTCAATTTTTGCTCCATACCTCGTGTACTACTGCCTACGAGAATTATTTAAAAACCTAGTTTCATTGGTTTCAGCCCCGATTCACGTTCGGACGACCCCAAATAAACGCGAATGCAATTTCATAAATCCATAGGGACAAATTATGAAAAGATATCCAAAAAATGGGCCCCCTCAATTTTTGCTCCATACCTCATGTACTACTGCATACGAAAATTATTTAAAAACCTAGTTTCATTGGTTTCAGCCCCGATTCACGTTCGGACGACCCCAAATAAACGCGAATGCAATTTCATAAATCCATAGGGACAAATTATGAAAAGATATCCAAAAAACGGGCCGCCTCGATTTTTGCTCCATACCTCGTGTACTGCTGCCTACAAGAATTATTTAAAAACCTAGTTTCATTGGTTTCAGCCCCGATTCAAGTTCGGACGACCCCAAATAAACGCGAATGCAATTTCATAAATCCATAGGGACAAATTATGAAAAGATATCCAAAAAACGGGCCGCCTCGATTTTTGCTCCATACCTCGTGTACTGCTGCCTACAAGAATTACTTAAAAACCTAGTTTCATTGGTTTCAGCCCCGATTCAAGTTCGGACGACCCCAAATAAACGCGAATGCAATTTCATAAATCCATAGGGACAAATTATGAAAAGATATCCAAAAAATGGGCCGCCTCGATTTTTGCTCCATACCTCGTGTACTACTGCCTACGAGAATTATTTAAAAACCTAGTTTCATTGGTTTCAGCCCCGATTCACGTCGGAAGACCCCAATTAAACGCGAATGCAATTTTCATAAATCCATAGGGACAAATTATGAAAAGATATCCAAAAAACGGGCCGTCTCAATTTTTGCTCCATACCTCGTGTACTACTGCCTACGAGAATTATTTAAAAACCTAGTTTCATTGGTTTCAGCCCCGATTCACGTTCGGACGGCCCCCAATAAACGCGAATGCAATTTCATAAATCCATAGGGACAAATTATGAAAAGATATCCAAAAAACTGGGCCGCCTCGATTTTTGCTCCATACCTCGTGTACTGCTGCCTACGAGAATTATTTAAAAACCTAGTTTCATTGGTTTCAGCCCCCGATTCACGTTCGGACGACCCCAATTAAACGCGAATGCAATTTCATAAATCCATAGGGACAAATTATGAAAAGATATCCAAAAAAAGGGCCGCCTCAATTTTTGCTCCATACCTCGTGTACTACTGCCTACGAGAATTATTTAAAAACCTAGTTTCATTGGTTTCAGCCCCGATTCACGTTCGGACGACCCCAAATTAAACGCGAATGCAATTTCATAATCCATAGGGACAAATTATGAAAAGATATCCAAAAAATGGGCCGCCTCGATTTTTGCTCCATACCTCGTGTACTACTGCCTACGAGAATTATTTAAAAACCTAGTTTCATTGGTTTCAGCCCCGATTCACGTTCGGACGACCCCAATAAACGCGAATGCAATTTCATAAATCCATAGGGACAAATTATGAAAAGATATCCAAAAAACGGGCCGCCTCAATTTTTGCTCCATACCTCGTGTACTACTGCCTACGAGAATTATTTAAAAACCTAGTTTCATTGGTTTCAGCCCCGATTCACGTTCGGACGACCCCAATTAAACGCGAATGCAATTTCATAAATCCATAGGGACAAATTATGAAAAGATATCCAAAAAATGGGCCGCCTCGATTTTTGCTCCATACCTCGTGTACTACTGCCTACGAGAATTATTTAAAAACCTAGTTTCATTGGTTTCAGCCCCGATTCACGTTCGGACGACCCCAATTAAACGCGAATGCAATTTCATAAATCCATAGGGACAAATTATGAAAAGATATCCAAAAAACGGGCCGCCTCAATTTTTGCTCCATACCTCGTGTACTACTGCCTACGAGAATTATTTAAAAACCTAGTTTCATTGGTTTCAGCCCCGATTCACGTTCGGACGACCCCAATTAAACGCGAATGCAATTTCATAAATCCATAGGGACAAATTATGAAAAGATATCCAAAAAAGGGCCGCCTCAATTTTTGCTCCATACCTCGTGTACTACTGCCTACGAGAATTATTTAAAACCTAGTTTCATTGGTTTCAGCCCCGATTCACGTTCGGAACGACCCCAATTAAACGCGAATGCAATTTCATAAATCCATAGGGACAAATTATGAAAATATCCAAAAAAACGGGCCACCTCAATTTTTGCTCCATACCTCGTGTACTACTGCCTACGAGAATTATTCAAAAACCTAGTTTCATTGGTTTCCAGCCCCGATTCACGTTCGGACGACCCCAAATAAACCGCGAATGCAATTCATAAATCCATAGGACAAATTATGAAAAGATATCCAAAAAATGGGCCACCTCGATTTTTGCTCCATACCTCGTGTACTGCTGCCTACGAGAATTATTTAAAAACCTAGTTTCATTGGTTTTCAGCCCCTGATTCACGTTCGGACGACCCCAATAAACGCGAATGCAATTTCATAAATCCATAGGGACAAATTATGAAAAGATATCCAAAAAATGGGCCACCTCAATTTTTGCTCCATACCTCGTGTACTACTACCTACGGAGAATTATTTAAAAACCTAGTTTCATTGGTTTCAGCCCCGATTCACGTTTCGGACGACCCCAATAAACGTGAATGCAATTTCATAAATCCATAGGGACAAATTATGAAAAGATATCCAAAAAATGGGCCGCCTCAATTTTTGCTCCATACCTCGTGTACTACTGCCTACGAGAATTATTTAAAAACCTAGTTTCATTGGTTTCAGCCCCGATTCACGTTCGGAACGACCCCAATTAAACGCGAATGCAATTTCATAAATCCATAGGGACAAATTATGAAAAGATATCCAAAAAAACGGGCCGCCTCAATTTTTGCTCCATACCTCGTGTACTACTACTGCCTACGAGAATTATTTAAAAACCTAGTTTCATTGGTTTCAGCCCCGATTCACGTTCGGACGACCCCAAATTAAACGCGAATGCAATTTCATAAATCCATAGGGACAAATTATGAAAAGATATCCAAAAAATGGGCCGCCTCAATTTTTGCTCCATACCTCGTGTACTAGCTTGCCTACGAGAATTATTTAAAAACCTAGTTTCATTGGTTTTCAGCCCCGATTCACGTTCCGGACGACCCCAATTAAACGCGAATGCAATTTCATAAATCCATAGGGACAAATTATAAAAGATATCCAAAAAAATGGGCCGCCTCAATTTTTGCTCCATACCTCATGTACTACTGCCTACGAGAATTATTTAAAAACCTAGTTTATCATTGGTTTCAGCCCCGATTCACGTTCGGACGACCCCAAATAAAACGTGAATGCAATTTCATAAATCCATAGGACAAATTATGAAAAGAGATCCAAAAAATGGGCCGCCTCAATTTTTGCTCCATACCTCGTAGTACTACTGCCTACGAGAATTATTAAAAACCTAGTTTCATTGGTTTCAAGCCCCCCTGATTCACGTTCGGACGACCCCAAATAAACGCGAATGCAATTTCATAAATCCATAGGGACAAATTATGAAAAGATATCCAAAAAATGGGCCGCCTCGATTTTTGCCTCCATACCTCGTGTACTACTGCCTACGGAGAATTATTTAAAAACCTAGTTTCATTGGTTTCAGCCCCGATTCAAGTTCGGACGACCCCAATAAACGCGAATGCAATTTCATAAATCCATAGGGACAAATTATGAAAAGATATCCAAAAACGGGCCGCCTCAATTTTTCTCCATACCTCGTGTACTACTGCCTACGAGAATTATTTAAAAACCCTAGTTTCATTGGTTCAGCCCCGATTCACGTTCGAGACCCCCAAATAAACGCGAATGCAAATTTCATAAATCCATAGGGACAAATTATGAAAGATATCCAAAAAATGGGCCGCCTCAATTTTTGCTCCATACCTCGTGTACTACTACTGCCTACGAGAATTATTTAAAAACCTAGTTTCATTGGTTTCAGCCCCGATTCACGTTCGGACGACCCCAATAAATGCAATGCAATTTCATAAATCCATAGGGACAAATTATGAAAAGAT
>NW_027421799.1:0-47720 GCF_009905375.1 Apium graveolens
ATCATAATCATGTTCACCGTGATCATTATTCTCAGTTTTGTCATGTGACTTTTGAGCTAGTTAGCTCATTTGTGCGATATTGTTTCTGTTCTTTTCCAGTTAAGAAGGAACCAGTTGGTACCGGATCCCCAGTCCAGTGCGAGAGCTAGGGTTCAGGTTGATTGAGCGGAGTTAGTAGGCTTCTTTGGGATAGTTTAAGTTTGTAAAAGTTGTAATAAGTTTAATACTCAGTTTGAGTTTGAATGATTGGATTTGAACGTTTGTAATATTTGTGTGTTGGCTTGTGTGCATACTTTAACCTGTTACGGTCCATGGTGATTGGTAAGTAGGGTCACTGCATATATTTAGTTATCTTTATTTTGTTTAAGCAGGTTTAAAGAAGGTGTGTGTGTGGACCCCAAACTTCTAACCCGGGTTTGGAGGGCGCTGTTAGGGCGAAACATGCACTATATTCACGCAAGTATACGCGTTCGCAAGTAATATAGAATACTTTCTAGTTCGTTCCCTCAGAGACTCAGACTAAGTTATTGTCTAATTAAACTCACTCACCAATGTATGATTACTTCTCAATGTTAAGATAACACTTAAAATTGTTGATTAAATATTAACTATATTAACTACTTAATTAACCACTTAACTAACACTTCAATTTATCAATAATAAAACACTCATGAGATCACAACTTCATTATTACTTCCTTCTATAGCCATTGTTATTACCTTTAGCATGTGACAGTGATGATATTAATCGAATAACACGAAACTGATAAAAGCCAACTTTCATTGTACTAATACCATTCTACCAACATCCACAATTAAGATAGAAGTTGAATAGTCATCAATTATGTTGAGTTCCTATATGTCTACAGAAATTGACAACACAACGATTTAAGCACAAGTTATTCCTTTTGATTACATAGGGCAAATAAAACTGTTAGAGTTACCCACTAATCATGCACAACGTACATGAACCTATGCTAGCATGGCAAGTTCTAAATCTCAAGATCCACCGTCGCTTCACAAGAGATTAACACCCTATCTTATATGTTCGCGACGCACATAAGACGAATACGCACAACCAATACTAGATATCATGCAATCATCACACACTAAAGTATTAAACAATTAACTAAAGAATTCCATAATAAATCCGTTGCAACCCCATGATCACGATTAGCCCATAATAGAACTTATCGCCATCATGGGTTCATATGAAATCATGATAAACAACACAAGAAAATAATAACTAAACTAATTATATTAAAACAGAGTACGTCACAAGAGTAAATAAGTCAAAGCAAGAAAACTAGCATCCAACGTTACAACGAAACAAGAATCACAAGAATATATGCTTCCTCTTCGTTGCGTGTGCTAAATCGGTCTTCTTCCTTATCTCCTTCGCTTCTTGGCAAAACACAATCTAAAACATAATCTCCTTCTACTCTATGAAAACGTCTCAAATCTACTTATATAGTCCCATAAAACTCAGATTACATAGAAGTTGGAAGCCAAACAGAAGTAGAAGTCTAAAATAATTCAGCTTTTTCCCCGACCCTGCGCGGCCGCTCAGCATTTCTGCGCGGGCGCGCAAGGCTGCTGCGCGGCCGCTCAGCATTGCTGCGCGGGCGCGCAGGACCCTACTGGAAAAATTCCAGGTTTGCTCCGTTTCTTCGCGTAATCTGCCCGTTCTTTTCCTCTCGCAATGGTGAACACATGCCAAGGCTTATTCTTGATGATTCCTCCTCCGAAATGCAACTAATACCCTGAAATGCATAAACACTAGAAAAACGCATCAAATACACAAAATACTTGATTTCAAGACACCAATTTAAGCCATTTTAAGACGTTCTAAGTGGTATAAAATGCCACTTATCACACCCCCAAACTTAAATCGATGCTTGTCCTCAAGCGTCACAGACTCAAAACAAATAAAAATATGCATGAATGCAATCTATATGAAAATGCAACGATCCCCCTTACTACAATTAACCAACCAAATTGTCACGTCTCAACGAATGCAGTTAGACACTAAAGATCAATAAACTCATGCAAACGGACATACAGCCAGAAACGTGGTGTGTGCAAATGCTTAACAGATATGCTTCGGAACTAGACCAATTACTATGACTAGACTATCCTCAAGGCAATCCTACGATTATACAAAGAATAAAAATTCTAGGCACAAAGTGATATACAACACTACAAGAACTCTGGAGCTTACTACGGAATCGTGCTTTTTATTTACAACTCAAATGCTTATTTGACCGTGCAATGAGTGAGGTCCACAAAAGACTTATACAATGGTATCCATGTAACGAGCGTTAGGTTAGCGGATCCCAGACTCTAAAAGCCTTAGGTCACTAGGCACAAAGTCCCCTAAGAACTTAATAACTCGAATACCAAAGAGCCCACTCTTGATCAATTATGCAAAATTTTTTTTTTTCTGAGCAAGTGCGTTTCGCTCCATCTTGCTCAACCCTAGACTACTCGCATAACATGCGAGCCGGCTACTAGCCATTTGACGCCTAGCCACAACTAGCAACAAATTCCATTTTTACTCCATTTTTTTTCTTTTTCATGCCTTTACCACTAAGAACCTATTATCAAATTCTAAGCATAATAAATAGATTATCCTCGAAAATAATCAGATCATAACAACAATCTAGCCCTTAAGCATTCTCTAAGACTTAGTGAAATACAAGTGCTTCTAGCATGCATATCAACCTACACAACTTAATATCACTTTAATGCTATCACTACACTCGCATCAATATCACAATTCAGTCGATAAATCATTGCAAAAGGGATCATGGTATATGCATGAGCTATATGATATGACAAACAAATAAAGCTATATAAAAAAAACTATATGGCAAAAATTATGCAACTATATGAACTAACTATCATGAATATGCAGCTATATGACACACACAAAATATTCCTTAACTACCACCCCCAAACTTAAAATCTTCACTGTCCCCAGTGAAGGTAGTAGAAAGGAACACAGGGTATACCTACTCGGAGTCATCATCATCATCACCCTCAGTGGGTGGAGTATCAGGCGGCGGGTATGCAGAGTCCTCACCAAAAACTGGCCACTGGATATCAGCTCCAAGGCCTCGAAAAGCAGTCCCTAACGCAAGGGTGAGCTCCTGAGCAAACCTGCTCTGCGTCTCATACATGGCATCCATCCGCCGTGAAAGCCTCCTATACTGGGCATCACCCATCCCAGCACCCTCCTGAGCTCTCGAAGAACCAGCCTCACCACGCCCTGGCCTAGCCATAGTAGCACCTCGTGCTGGACGCCCTCCTGGAAGACGATAACCCAGCCCATGCTCCTCAGGCTCACCACCGGTCCACTCCTGCATCCCATTCAGAGTGCCAGAATCTATCGGAGCTGCTGGCAACTGCAACTGCTCATGAGCCGGCCAGTTCACTCCTACTGCTCGGCATAGCTTCGTAACCGTGGATGCATAAGGGATGTTCATATGCTTTGCTCCCCTCAAAAACTTCAGAATTCCTTGGTAGATAAACTCACCAAGGTCCACATAGTATTCCTCATTCAGAATTCCCCACAACAACTGTGCTCTCTCAACTGTGACCTCGTGTGCATGTGAAGAAGGCAAAATATTAGCACATATAAATGCATTCCATGCACGGGCATACCTGTTCATGGCGATCGCCGGAAAGTGACGATACTCATTATTGGCTGGACTGCGGTTCCAAACTGTGCCCGGTCGACAGAGAGTCGCACAAATCAAATCCAAGTCAAAATCCTCAGCAGTCTTTTCATTCCAGTTCTCCTCCTCGGGCTTCCTCTCTCGCTGTCCAATCACACGGCGAATCGCCGCAGGATGATAATCAACCGTCAGCCCACGAACTACAGAAAACCCATTCTTTTCAGCCTTCGCGTTCGCGTAGAACTCGCGAACAACACTCATCGGTACTGCTTCGGGTGACTCACAAAAAGCTATCCACCCCTTCTCTGCAATCATGGGCAACAACTCACCATCCCTCCCTGATGGTAAAAACCCCCTCTCCTTCAGAATCGGCTTCCCCAACAGCCTAGTGTACTCCTCCTCCGCAGCTCTGTCAGTTAACCGAGGCCTTGCAGCAGTACCCCTTGATGAATCAGCAGTAGGAACTGTGCTGCTGTCAATAGTGCGTGCTCTCTTGGGTGCCATTGATTTGTGAATAAAAGTGTGTAAGAACTGATTTTTGATGTTTATGAGAGGGTTTAAGTGTAGGAAGTTTGTGGGAGATATGTAGGATAGGTGTATGTATATATAGGGTGTGGAGTAGGTTAAATTAGATTAGGAGTGGGGTTGAGGGATAAAATCATGGGGTAATGGGAAAAGAATTCGTGGGTTTATGGGCTGTGATGGGTTTTTGTTTTTTTTTTTTTTTTTTTTCTGAACTGTAAAAAATTTTCTGGAACTCGACCCCTGCGCGGCCGCTCAGCATAGCTGCGCGGGCGCGCAGAGGGTCTCTGGAAAAAAAATTTCAGCCCCTGTTTTCTGATTTTTTTTGTTTTTGGATAGGTTATTAACTTCTAAGGGTTCCTGTAACAACAATTCATGGGTTGCCTCCCACGCAGCGCTTCTTTTTCGTCATTAGCTTGACGTTCCGTACCTTTCTCAAGTAGTCAACAAAATGGCACTAACCACCTCTCGGTTTGCCATGTCCCCATAGTAGTGCTTCAACCGCTGACCGTTAACCTTGAATGCTTGGTCCGAATCATTCTCAAAAATTTCCACCGCTCCATGTGGAAACACAGTTTTGACAATAAAAGGTCCAGACCACCTTGATTTCAACTTCCCAGGAAAAAGTCGGAGCCGAGAGTTGAATAACAGAACTTGTTGCCCTGGCACAAATAACTTAGGATGTAGCTTCCTATCGTGCCACCTCTTCACCTTTTCCTTATACATTTTGTTATTCTCGTACGCTTGAAGTCGAAATTCATCAAGTTCATTAAGCTGAAGCATTCTTTTCTTACCAGCTGCATCTAAATCCAGGTTCAATTTCTTCAATGCCCAGTAGGCCTTATGCTCAAGCTCCGCCGGTAGATGACATCCCTTACCGTACACCAACTGAAACGGTGACATCCCAAGTGGAGTTTTGTATGCTGTTCTGTAAGCCCAAACAGCTTCATCGAGCTTTAAAGACCAATCCTTCCTTGACGGACAAACAACCTTCTCTAGAATGCGCTTTATCTCTCTGTTAGACACTTCCGCTTGACCATTTGTTTGCGGATGATAGGCAGTAGCTACTCGATGATTCACATTATAACGCTGCATCATAGAAGTGAACTTACGGTTGCAAAAATGCGATCCTTCATCACTTATGATTACCCGAGGCGTTCCAAACCTTGTGAAAATTTGCTTATGAAGAAAATTTAGCACTGCCTTTGCATCATTTGTCGGTAAAGCTTTAACTTCGACCCATTTTGAGACATAATCGACTGCCAGCAAGATGTACTGATTATTGCAAGACGAGATAAAAGGCCCCATGAAATCGATTCCCCATACATCAAAGACCTCGACTTCAAGCATCACATTTAATGGCATCTCATCCTTCCTTGACAAATTTCCCACTCTTTGGCAACGATCACACCTTAAAACAAACTGATGAGCATCCTTGAACAAAGTAGGCCAGAAAAAACCTGCTTGCAGAATACGAGCTGCCGTCTTCTCACCTCCATAGTGTCCACCATAAACCGTGGAATGGCAGTCTCGTAATATCCCCTCCGTCTCACAGAACGGGATACATCTCCTGATGATCTGGTCAGCTCCCTGTCTAAACAAATATGGTTCATCCCACATATACCACTTCACCTCATGCAGAAACTTCTTCTTTTGAGCGGATGTCAAATTAGGGCATTATATTGCTGACAAGATAGTTTACAATATCTGCAAACCATGGTTCTTCCTCCTGAATTGCAAACAACTGCTCATCCGGAAAAGATTCATTGATTAACGTCCTATCTTGTGAAGTAGAATCGGGATTCTCCAACCTAGAGAGATGGTCAGCTACTTGATTCTCAGTACCTTTTCTATCTTTGATCTCTAACTCAAATTCCTGAAGTAAAAGCACCCAACGAATGAGTCTCGGCTTCGAATCCTTCTTAGAAACCAGATAGCGAATAGCTGCATGATCAGTGAATACTGTCACTTTCGTACCAAGCAGATAAGATCGAAATTTCTCAAAGCCAAAGACTATAGCCAAAAGCTCCTTCTCAGTAGTGGTGTAGTTCAATTGGGCCCCATTTAAAGTCTTACTCGCATAGTAGACCACATGGAAGAGATTTTTCTTGCGCTGTCCCAGAACTGCACCTACCGCATAGTCACTCGCATCACACATCATCTCAAACGGTTCTGTCCAATCTGGTGCTGTAATAACTGGTGCCGTGATCAAACTCTCCTTGAGAGTCTCGAATGCTGCCAAACATTCATCATCAAATTTGAAAGGCACATCTTTCTCAAGTAAATTGCACAACGGCTTAGATATCTTTGAAAAGTCCTTGATGAATCGCCGATAAAAACCCGCATGACCGAGAAAACTACGGATTCCTTTCACCGAATTAGGTGGGGGAAGATTTTCAATGACTCCCACCTTGGCCTTGTCCACCTCCAGACCTTTGCTAGAGACCTTATGCCCAAGGATAATGCCTTCACGCACCATAAAATGACATTTCTCCCAATTAAGCACCAAATTTTTCCACGCATCTTTTGAGTACGGCGCGCAGATTATTCAAACATTCATCATATGAGTGTCCAAAGACGGAGAAGTCATCCATGAACACTTCGACGTTATTTCCAATCATGTCAGAGAATATAGCCATCATACATCTCTGAAAGGTGGCCGGGGCGCCACATAACCCAAACGAAACTCTACGAAAAGCAAATGTGCCAAATGGACAAGTGAAGGTAGTCTTTTCCTGATCCTCTGGTGCAATACAAATCTGATTATACCCGGAATAACCATCCAGAAGACAAAAATACTCATGTCCCGCCAATCTGTCAAGCATTTGATCAATGAATGGGAGAGGGAAGTGATCCTTCCTTGTGGCTTTGTTCAATTTTCTATAATCCATGCATACTCTCCATCCTGTAACTGTTCGAGTAGGGATGAGCTCATTCTTTTCATTTGCGACCACAGTGATACCTCCTTTCTTAGGTACACATTGCACGGGGCTCACCCACGAGCTGTCAGAAATAGGATAAATGATGCCTGCATCTAGCCATTTCAGAATTTCTTTCTTCACCACCTCCTTCATGATCGGGTTCAGTCTTCGCTGCTGTTCCACAGTTGGCTTACTACCTTCCTCTAACAGAATTTTATGCATACAATATGAAGGACTTATCCCCTTGATGTCTGCTATGGTCCATCCTATAGCCGATTTGAATTCTCTCAAAATCCTTAAGAGCTTGTCTTCCTCACTACCTGAAAGGTCAGCTGAAATAATAACAGGTAACGTAGATGAATCACCTAAAAAAGCATACCTCAAGTGTTCAGGTAATGGTTTGAGCTCCAAGGTAGGTGCTTCCTCTATTGATGGTTTGAGCTTCCCTTCAGCATTCTTAAGGTCAGAAGTACCAAGAGATTCAAATGGTATGTCGAGCTTTCGCTTCCATGGAGAAGCGTTCAGATATTGTAATTGCTCGTTGCTATCTTCATCATCACTGTCAAATCCCCCACTAAGGCCTTTTCCAATGCATCAGACATTAGCATGTGATCGAGTTCCGAAGTAACCGCAGAATCAATCACATCCACTTTTAAGCACTCCTCATCTTCTGTAGGGAATTTCATTGCCTTGAATACGTTGAAGGTCACATCCTGATCTTGGACCCGCATAGTAAGTTCCCCTTTTTGCACATCTATCAAGGTACGGCCAGTAGCCAAGAAAGGCCTCCCCAAGATTATGGGAATCTTCTTATCTTCCTCAAAATCCAGAATAACAAAATCTGCAGGAAAGAAGAGCTTATCCACCTTGACGAGCACATCCTCAACTATGCCCCTTGGGTAAGTAATGGAACGGTCCGCCAATTGTAGCGACATGTATGTGGGTTTTGGATCAGGCAGATCCAGCTTTTTAAAGATCGACAACGGCATCAGATTAATGCTTGCTCCCAAATCACAAAGGCACTTGTCAAAAGTTAGATTGCCAATGGTGCAAGGAATGGTGAAGCTTCCTGGATCTTTCAGTTTTGGTGGTAACTTTTGTGCAGAACCGCGCTGCATTCTTCCGTGAGAGCAACGGTTTCAAGGTCATCCAGTTTCACCTTCCTTGAAAGAATAGTCTTCATAAACTTCGCATAACTAGGCATTTGTTCCAGAGCCTCAGCGAAAGGTATATTGATGTGAAGTTTCTTGAACACCTCCAGAAACTTCCCGAACTGTCTATCCAGCTTTTGTTGCTGCAATCTCTTAGGAAAAGGTGGTGGAGGATAGAGCTGTTTCTCCCCTGTATTAGCCTCAGGCAGAGTGTGTTCAACAGTAGTCTTCCTTGGTTCCGCTTTCTCCTTTTGCTTAGATTCTTCATCTCTAACTTCAGCTTCGACTTCTTTTGCCTTTTCAGCATCAGCTACTTTTCCAGACCTTAAGGTAATAGCCTTGACTTGCTCTTTAGCTTCCTTCCTGCCTGGTACTTCCGTGTCACTGGGAAGAGTGCCAGGTTGACGATTGAGCACTGCATTGGCTAATTGACCGATTTGATTTTCCAAGGTCTTGATAGAAACCGCCTGACTCTTGCACAACAGCTTAAGTTCCTCAAAATCAGCACTAGTAGGTGCAGCTGCACTTCCCTGTTGAGGATATGATTGCCTTGTAGCATACTGCTGTGGTTGCTGGAATCCAGGTGGGTTAAACTGTTTACTCACTCCTTGCTGATATGGCTGAATAGCATTCTGATTATTCCCCAGCTGAAATTTGGATGATTTCTGTTGTTAGGATGATAGGTCGCTGGCACAGGCTGCTGTTGTCGCTGATAATTATTCACATACTGAACAGATTCGTTGACAAGAGAACACTGATCCGTAGCATGAGAACCTGCACAAAGCTCACAAACCATAGCTATTTGATTAACTCCATACGTAGCCAAAGAATCAACCTTCATTGATAGCGCTTGGAGCTGGGCTGCAATAGCGGTGGCTGCATCAACTTCCAGAATACCTGCTACCTTGCCTGACGTCATCCTCTGAGTTGGGTTTTGATGCTCATTTGCAGCCATCGTCTCGATAAGATTATACGCCTCAGTATAGCTTTTAGCCCATAAGGCGCCTCCAGCTGCTGCATCGAGCATGGGCCGAGATTGGGCCCCCAAACCATTATAAAAACCAGTGATTACCATCCAATCCGGCATTCCATGATGTGGACATTTTCTCAACATTTCCTTGTAGCGTTCCCAAGCCTCGCACATAGATTCTGTAGGTTGCTGCGCAAACTGAGTAAGAGCACTCCTCATAGCAGCAGTCTTTGCCATTGGATAAAACTTCACCAGAAACTTTTGCGCAAGATCTTGCCACGTAGTGATGACCCAGCTGGTTCAGAATGTAACCAGTCTTTAGCCTTATCCCTCAGTGAGAATGGGAAAAGCCTCAACTTGATAGCCTCATCAGTCACGCCATTATACTTAAAAGTGCTGCAGATCTCGACAAAATTCCTTATGTGCATGTTGGGGTCTTCAGTTGCCGCTCCTCCAAAAGAAACAGAATTCTGCACCATCTGAATAGTGCCCGGCTTGATTTCAAAGGTGTTAGCTTGAATAGCCGGATGAAGGATGCTTGACTGAATGTCATCAATTTTAGGCCGAGAAAAATCCATAAGAGCTGGATCAGCTTGAACAATACGATCTCCCATGTTTACTGGTTCTTTCTGCTCAGTTCCTGAATCCGAATCCTCAAAATCTAACTTCTCCGGAGTATCAAGAACTTCGTCTTTCTCCTCAGCTGTATCTAAGGTCCTCTTGCGAGCACGAGAACGAGTTTGCATAAACGCTTGCTAAAGTACCTGAAACACAACCGAAAAGAGTAATTAACTACTACGTCCTAATCACTGAGTCCTAATGACCAATGATGGTAAGTACATAAACTAAACAAATACGCCGAGTCCCCGGCAGCGGCGCCAAAAACTTGTTAGGGCGAAAACGCACTAATATTCACGCAAGTATACGCGTTCGCAAGTAATATAGAATACTTTCTAGTTCGTTCCCTCAGAGACTCAGACTAAGTTATTGTCTAATTAACTCACTCACCAATGTATGATTACTTCTCAATGTTAAGATAACACTTAAAATTGTTGATTAAATATTAACTATAATTAACTACTTAATTAACCACTTAACTAACACTTCAATTTATCAATAATAAAACACTCATGAGATCACAACTTCATTATTACTTCCTTCTATAGCCATTGTTATTACCTTTAGCATGTGACAGTGATGATATTAATCGAATAACACGAAACTGATAAAAGCCAACTTTCATTGTACTAATACCATTCTACCAAACATCCACAATTAAGATAGAAGTTGAATAGTCATCAATTATGTTGAGTTCCTATATGTCTACAGAAATTGACAACACAACGATTTAAGCACAAGTTATTCCTTTTGATTACATAGGGCAAATAAAACTGTTAGAGTTACCCACTAATCATGCACAACGTACATGAACCTATGCTAGCATGGCAAGTTCTAAATCTCAAGATCCACCGTCGCTTCACAAGAGATTAACACCCTATCTTATATGTTCGCGACGCACATAAGACGAATACGCACAACCAATACTAGATATCATGCAATCATCACACACTAAAGTATTAAACAATTAACTAAAGAATTCCATAATAAATCCGTTGCAACCCCATGATCACGATTAGCCCATAATAGAACTTATCGCCATCATGGGTTCATATGAAATCATGATAAACAACACAAGAAAATAATAACTAAACTAATTATATTAAAACAGAGTACGTCACAAGAGTAAATAAGTCAAAGCAAGAAAACTAGCATCCAACGTTACAACGAAACAAGAATCACAAGAATATATGCTTCCTCTTCGTTGCGGTTGCTAAATCGGTCTTCTTCCTTATCTCCTTCGCTTCTTGGCAAACACAATCTAAAACATAATCTCCTTCTATTCTCTATGAAAACGTCTCAAATCTACTTATATAATAGTCCCATAAAACTCAGATTACATAGAAGTTGGAAGCCAAACAGAAGTAGAAGTCTAAAATAATTCAGCTTTTTCCCCGACCCTGCGCGGCCGCTCAGCATTTCTGCGCGGCGCGCAAGGCTGCTGCGCGGCCGCTCAGCATTGCTGCGCGGGCGCGCAGGACCCTACTGGAAAAATTCCAGGTTTGCTCCGTTTCTTCGCCGTAATCTGCCCGTTTTTTCCTCTCGCAATGGTGAACACATGCCAAGGCTTATTCTTGATGATTCCTCCTCCGAAATGCAACTAATACCCTGAAATGCATAAACACTAGAAAAACGCATCAAATACACAAAATACTTGATTTCAAGACACCAATTTAAGCCATTTTAAGACGTTCTAAGTGGTATAAAATGCCACTTATCAGGCGCCACACAACCTGACTCATCCGTCGGTACTCAAAATTCACCATCCGTCGGGTTATCTAAAGGAGCAGGAAATCAAGGAAGGTTACCCATAGAAAGTACCCCTTTCTCAAATCAAAGATCCACAAACTCAGGGGGAGTTTCTAGCAATCAAAACTCAATCACACATTAAGACAACATTGAGGTCTCTTCATCTAGAGCTAATCTACCTCAACCAAGGAAATGGACAAAAGATCACCCCTTTGAACTAATTATTGGTGATGTGTCTTCTAGAGTTCAAACAAGAAGAGCAACTCAGGAAGAATGTCTATACAGCAGTTTCTGTCAAAGGAAGAACCAAAGAAGGTAGAAGAGCTTTATTGGATCCTGATTGGATTCTAGCTATGCAGGAGGAGCTAAACCAATTTGAAAGGAATAAAGTCTGGAAGCTGGTACCCAAGCCTAAAGGAAAGAATCCAATAGACACCAAATGGGTATTCAGAAACAAGATGGATGAAAATGGCATAGTAGTAAGGAACAAAGCCAGATTGGTTGCTAAAGGCTATTGCCAGCAAGAAGAAATATATTTTGATGAAACATTTGCTCCTGTTGCAAGACTTGAAGCCATCAGAATCTTCTTAGCCTATGCAGCCCATGCCAATTTCAAGGTCTATCAAATGGATGTCAAAAGTGCCTTTCTGAATGGAGATTTGGAGGAAGAAGTGTATGTTAGTCAACCTCCTGGCTTTGAAGATCCAAATTTTCCAGAGTATGTCTATTATCTACTCAAAGCACTTTATGGACTGAAGCAAGCACCTAGAGCCTGGTATGACACTTTATCAAAGTTCCTTTTGGAAAATCACTTCACAAGAGGTACTGTAGATAAAACTTTATTTTCAGAAATGTTAATGGCTCTAGCATACTTGTTCAAATTTATGTAGATGATATTATTTTTGGCTCTACAGATGAGAAACTTTGTAAAAAGTTTGCCAAACTGATGCAAAGTAAGTATGAAATGAGTATGGGAAACTAACTTACTTTCTTGGTTTACAAGTTAAGCAAGTTAGTGATGGAATATTCATTAGTCAAACTAAATATTTTTGATCTTTTAAAGAAGTTTGATCTAATGGATTGTACATCTGCAAAAACTCCCATGGCCACTGCAACTAAGCTTGAATTAAACATACTGAAAAGTCTGTGGATATTTCAAGCTATAGAGGCATGGTTAGCTCACTTCTGTACTTAACAGCTAGTAGGCCAGATATAATGTTTGCTACATGTTTATGTGCTAGATTTCAGGCTGATCCTAGAGAGTCTCACTTGATAGTTATTAAGAGAATTTTCAGATATCTCAAGGGAACACCAAAACTTGGCATTTGGTATCCTAGAGATTCTGGTTTTGATCTAACTGGTTATTCAGATGCAGACTATGCAGGTTGCAGAATTGACAGAAAAAGCACAACAGGAACTTGTCAATTTCGAGGAAACAAGCTTGTGTCCTTGTTCAGTAAAAAGCAAAATTATGTTTCTACCTCTACAGCTGAAGCTGAATATTGCTGCTGGCAGTTGCTGTGCACAGATTTATGGATGAAAAATCAATTGCTAGACTATGGTTTGCAAGTTGAGAGGATCCCTATTTTTTGTGATAACACAAGTGTAATTGCCATCACTGAAAATCCAGTGCAACATTCAAGGACAAAGAACATAGACATCAAGTACCATTTCATAAGGGAACATGTAATGAATGGTACTGTAGAGTTACATTTTGTTCCAAGTGAGAAGCAACTTGCAGATATATTTACTAAGCCACTGGATGAATCCACCTTTTCTAGGTTGGTAAGTGAGTTAGGTATGCTTAATTACTCCTGAATCCATCTGAGTTATTTTGCAAGTTGATAAGTAGCCAGAAATTTAACTGATTTTTAGTCTTGAGTTAAATTTTGGCTAAGTCAAAATTTGCATCTCGACGGATGACCACTATCCATCGAGTTGAGTCATCCGTCGATATACAATGTGCAAATAAAAATCAATTATTTTTCTGGAATCTTTTAAAACTCGACGGATAACAGTTATCCTTATCCGTCGAAGTGTCTAAATCTTAACCGTTAATTCCCTGAACATTATCCATCGAGTATACTTACAGTTTGTAAGCATTATACGACGGATAATGGGTGGAATTTTTACAGTTTATTTTTTTTAACGGCTAATTTAGGCAATTTCTATTGGGTAATTTACTTTTCTTTATTATTTTCATCCGTTGTTTTTGAGAGAGTATAAAAGCTTATTTCATTCCAATTATTTTCTTTTATCATTCTCAAATTCAACTGCTTTTATTTTATTCTCTCTCAAATATCCTCTTTCTCTTCAAGATTTCATTCTCTAACAATGGCACATGTAGTAAAGATCATGTCTCAGACTGGGTTCATTTATGAGAAGAACAACTTCACTGTTTTGGTCAATAAGGGTATTCAGCAATCAGAAGACTATCACAAGATGATGGACTTCGTGAAGAACTGCAAGTTAAGTTATGCCATGTTTGAATCACCCACAGTTTACTGTGAAGTTGTTGAAGAGATGTGGACCACTGCAAACTACAACTCTACTGACAAAACCATCACTCTAACTATCAAGGTAATGAGTTATGTATCAATAGTGATGTGATAAAAGCATGTTTCAAAATTCCTGATGATAATGTAACTTCACTACACACTGACACTGATATCATCAATATGCTTAATTCCATGCATTATGCACTTCCTACTAATAAGCTAAGTGAAATTAGAAGATTAGGTCTTAGGAAGGAATGGAGTTTCATGTGTGATGTTGTGACTAAAGTTTTCTCTAGAAAAGTCAGTAATTTTGATTCTGTGAACATTTCTATGCTTAACATGCTATACATGCTAGTTACAAATAAATTTTACAATTTCAGTGACCTTGTCTTGTATGAGTTAGGTTTTAAACTAGGTGAGTTCCAAAAGGGGAAATAATGTATATTATGCTACATTTTTCATGATATTGGCTAACCATCTTTGTCAAGAATTGTACTTGAGAACCCAAACAACAAATTAGCTTGTTGGGTTCAAGAGAGAAGAATCATTGTAGATTTGAACAGAGCCAACCATCATAGGGATGTGCCAATGTTCTACTTTCCTGTAATGCAGACACCTTAGGTAATCGAGGTAAGTTCATCCATACCCTCAACTATTCCAATCTCCTCTTTTTCTTTGAGTTCAGGCATAGCTATGGCAACTGTGACAATGACCAAACAGTTGCCTACCAAAGCTGCCAAAACAACTGTAATTTCCAAATCCAAATCAAAGAAAACCCCCTCTGGTATCTCTCAAAAGGTACTAGTTGAAAAATCTACCAAAGCCAAAGAGGGGAGTGTGAAGGAGGGTCAGATATGTGAGAGAAGGGGTGAACATCAAAGAAACCCCAAGGATAAGGTTGGAGAGTTGAGTGAATCCCAGTCTAGCCACACTGCAGTTTCCCAACAAACTGCAGTGCTTAAAAGGGACAAAAGCTCACTTCTAGCTGCATCCTCCCAAAAGGGTGGCTATTGAACAAAGCTCTCATCCAAGAGCACAGGCCAAAAGGGTTAGGGACACAAGCTCACCCCAACTTACACTCAAAAGAAGAAATCCAAAACAACTGGGTGTACAGGGCAAACACACAGTGCAAACTGGTACTAAAGACACAGTCCCTGCACCTTCTCAAATTCAGATTGATGTGGCTCCAATAAATGTGGAGTCACAGCCAAAATCTCTTATAATAGAAGTCACTGAAACACCATACTCACCAACTAACTCACTAGAAGTGGATATGATAAACACTTCAATTCCTGATTCCCCTTCTTTAACTCTGTTGGGGAAGCCAAAATCTAGTGCAAGTGAGCATCATCTTTTAGATGATTTATTGGCTCACTTGCCAATTCTTTCTGATACTATTGTGACATTTGTACCTCAAATAACTTCAATCAACATAGAGTCAACAATAGTTTCTCTTCCCACCTCATTCATTTCTACTCTCTCGATGGATATGCTCATCCGTCGAGTAGTGATTGTATCCCGACGGATAAGCTTAACAGCAGTTATCCGTCGGATAGCTTTACCACTCATCCGATGGATATCACTTATCCGTCGAGTGTCTCTGCACAACTTCAAACTTCAATTATTTCAAGTGCAGAAGATTTAGTGGTAATACAGTCACTCTTAGGACTGACACACAGCCGTCGAGTTGTATACAAACACATTATGGAAGCCCATTAACTTGGTAATAGAGGACGAAAAGCAGCAAAGATTACGACTATTAGATTTTATATTTGTTCAGTCTTTTTGACTTTGTAATCTTGGTATTATATAAACCAATAGAGTAGCAAATAGAAATATAACTGAAATAGCTGAAAAACACAAAAATAGAGAAATCTTTGTAAGCATAATCTTTAGCATTTCCTGTATTCTCAGCAGTTCCATTTGTAAGCAGCTGTGAGCATTTCTGCACACAGAGTCCTCTCGATATATTATATATATCTCTGGTGGAATTGTTTAAATCCACCAGAAAGTTTTTAAAGACTCTTATTTTAATTACTTACGTTTTGATTCATTTAAGTTTACATTCCGCATTGTGCTAATCAAAACAAATATTCTATAATCGAGTTGAACATTTTATTTCAAGAAAAAGGTTCAAGAATTCCATTCAACCCCCTTCTGTAATTCTTTCTATATTGTAAGGGACTAACAATAACTCATTATAGTCCCGACGGATGATTAACTTATTATCCATCGAGTGAGTAGCTTATGTAATAATAAGTTTGTAGCACAGTTATGTATGCACCTTTGTATAGAATCTGTAGTAGCATATAAGTCATATTGACTTTAACTAGATATGCAGAATAGGTTGATTAATTATACATAAATGATGTCTTGTAATTCTGCATAAGTGAAATAGAGTCAAGTGCCAAAATAGCTACTAACGAATGATTAACAAAGCCATCGACAGATGATCAAATGACTATCAACGGATGTTTAATATAACAGTCGACAGATGATCATTAAACCATCAATGGATTTTCTGAAAATCGACGATGATCATGAAGAATTCAAACAGCAGTTGAACAGTGAAAGCTGACACACAGCCGTCGAGATGTATACATACACACTGTGGAAGCCCATTAACTGGGTAATAGAGGACGAAAAGCAGCAAAGCTTAAGACTGATAGTTTTTATATTTGTTCAGTCTTTTTGACTTTGTAATCTTGGTATTATATAAACCAAGAGAGTAGCAAATAGAAAAATAACTAATATAGCTGAGAAACACAAAAACAGAGAAATCTTTGTAAGCAGAATCATTAGCATTTCCTGTGTTCTCAGTAGTTCAATTTGTAACAGCTGTGAGCATTCTTGCACACAGAGTCCTCTCGATATATAATATATATCTCTGGTGGAATTTTTTAAATCCACCAGAAAGTTTTTAAAGACTCTTGTTTTAATTACTTATGTTTTGATTCAATTAAGTTTACATTCCGCATTGTGCTAATCAAAACAATATATCTATAATCGAGTTGAACGTTTTTATTTCGAGAAAAAGGTTCAAGAATTCCATTCAACCCCCCTTCTGTAATTCTTGCTATATTGTTCAGGGACTAACAATTGGTATCAGAGCAATCTCTTAATCTACAAAGAGTTTAAAGATCAAACAATTCAGCAAGATGAACAAGAAAGATGTTGGAGTCAAGATTCCTTTTCTTGATAAAGATAATTACCATCATTGGAAGGTAAAGATGCATCTTCACATGCTTTCTCAAGATGAGGCCTATGTGGACTGCATAGAAAAAGGCCCTCATGTTCCAATGAGAGCTGCAACAGGAAACGAGCCATATGTTCCAAAGTCAAGGCATGAATGGTCGGATCCTGACATTGAACAAGTCAGAAAAGATAAAAAGGCCATGAACATTCTGTTCAATGAAGTTGATGCAGACATGTTTGATAACATTATCAACTGCAACACTGCCAAGGAAGTTTGGGACATTATACAGATAATTTGTGATGGCACTGAGCAAGTAAGAGAAAATAAAATGCAGCTCTTGATTCAGCAATATGAGCATTTTCACAATGAAGAAAGTGAGTCACTCACTGACATTTTTAGTAGATTCCAAAAACTACTAAATGCTCTTAAGTTGCATGGAAGAGTCTATCAGACTAAAGACTCCAATCTGAAATTTCTCAGATCTCTTCCAAAGGAATGGAAATCAATGACAGTCTCATTGAGAAACTCACAAGATTATAAGGAGTTTACTTTGGAGAGACTATATGGCATTCTGAAGACCTATGAGCTTGAGATAGAGCAGGATGAAAGAATGGAGAGAGGAAAGAAGAAAGGAGGATCCATTGCACTAGTTGTTGATCTGGAAAAGGAGAAGGAAGTGAAGATGGAAGCTGTAGAATCAACTTCAAAGGTCTGTGAGAATAAGGGTAAGGGGCTTGCAGCAGAAAGTGAAGATTCGTTGAGCCAAGATGACATGGAGGACATTGATGAGCACCTAGCATTTCTTTCCAGAAGATTTACCAAGCTCAAGTTCAAAAAGAACTTTGGAGCCAAGCCAAATAGAAACATGGTGGATAAGTCAAAATTCAAATGTTTCAAATGTGGCTTGGCAGGGCATTTTGCAAATGAGTGTAGAAAGTCAGATTCCAGTAAGAAAAGGTTTGAGTCATGGATTATAAGTAAAATACTTTGATCTACTCAAATAATAGGAAAGGGCTTTTATACACAAGAGAATGACTGGGCAGCAGATGGTTTGGATGAAGATGAAGATGTTAGCTATGTCAATCTAGCTCTAATGGCCAAGTCTGATGAAACAGAGACAGTTCCTAAGCAATCAGGTAATCACTACAAACCTTGCACATTTATCTAAAACTGAGTGTAATGATGCCATAAATGATATGTCTACAGAATTGTATCATTTGCGTGTTACACTTAAGTCTCTCACTAAAGAAAATGCTAAAATTAAAGAAAATGACTTATTTTTAAGTGAGAGGAATAATGTGCTTGAGTCTCAGTTTGTTGAGTTTGAGAAACTAAAATTGAGTGTAAGATTGCCAAGGAGGAATTAACTGAGTCCTTGAAAAAGGAAGAAATTTTGAAGAAGCAGCTCGAGCGTGAACAAGAGGTGATTAAAGCATGGAAAACATCTAGGATGTTCATGCTCAAATCACCAAAGTTCAAGGAATTGAGTCTTTTGTGATGAAGCCTTGAAAAGGAATAAAGAGAAACTAGAACCTATTTTGGTAGATGGGTTGCTGACAGATGTAGACTCGACAGATGATGAGGACTATCCGTCGGATAACAAAAAGTGTTATCCGTCGAATGATAAAAATCCTCATCCGTCGGCTGTAAGCAAACCCATTAGCAAAGCCAAATTAATCAAGCTAAATGATAAGTATGGGTCTGTTTCCAAGAACTTGTTTCAGGAGAGTCAAGTCAAGCTAAGAAAGGGAAAAAGGCTAATGTTGGTCACATGATTGTCAAACAGTTAAGTGACAGACTTGAGAAAATAGAGGTAAAAATAGAGACTAAAAAGAAAAATAGGAATGGTAAAGTAGGGATTAACACAACACAATAACTACACACCTGATAAATATGCTCCTAGAAAAATTAGTGTCAAGTGTGGTAGTGTAAATCATTTGTCTGTTAATTGCAAATTTACCATGCCTACTCCTGTCTGTTCAGCCTCAATTTCCTAACATGAATGCCATGCCTCCCATGCCTGTTAATGCTATGCCTACACAGAATATGAATGCACAGTTTGCTAATATGCCATTTGCACCTAATCCATATTGCTGCATACAGCATGCCTCAAATGTCATTTAGCATGCCTTACTGGAATAACATGTTTACACCAAGCATACCATTTCCTGTTAGCCATAACATGCATGATAATTCTGTTGCATTTAGTGGTTTCAAAGGTACAACCTAATTGACTAAGGAAGAATCTGAAATTCCCAAGTCAAATGAGATAAAACCTAAGAAACAGAAGAAAAAGCTAACAAGGCAGGACCCAAGGAAACTTGGGTACCAAAATCAACTTGATTTGATTTTGATGTATGCAGGGAAACAGAAAGAATCTTTGGTACTTGGATAGTGGTTGTTCAAGACACATGACTGGTGATTCTACCCTGCTCACAGAGTTTAAGGAGAGAGCTGGCCCAAGTATTACTTTTGGAGATGACAGCAAGGGTTATACTGTGGGATATGGCTTGATTTCAAAGGATAATGTCATCATTGAAGAGTTTGCCTTAGTGGATGGTCTCAAACACAATCTGTTGAGTATCAGCCAGCTTTGTGATAAAGGCAACTCAGTAATCTTCAATAAAGAAGCCTGTGTGTGACTAATAATCAAAGCAACAAAGTGGTTCTCACTGGTGTGAGAAGAGGAAATATGTACCTAGCTGACTTCAACTCAACTAAAGCAGAATCTGTAACTTGTCTTCTCAGTAAAGCAAGTCAAGATGAAAGTTGGCTATGGCACAAGAAGCTATCCCATTTAAACTTCAAAACCATGAATGAGCTAGTAAAGAAAGAACTAGTAAGAGGCATTCCTCTAGTGGAGTTTCTAAAGGATGGACTGTGTGATGTCTGCCAAAAGGGGAAGCAGATCAAAGCATCATTCAGGAAGAAACTTGATTCAGCAATTGAAGAGCCTCTACAATTGCTTCACATGGATTTGTTTGGACCAGTCAATGTATTGTCAATTTCAAAGAAAAGATTTTGCCTAGTAATTGTAGATGACTTCTCAAGTTCTCTTGGACATATTTCCTAAGTCTAAAGATGAGGCTAGTGAAATCCTCATCAATCACATAAGGCAAGTTAACAATCATCTTGATTTCAAAGTTAGAAGAATCAGGAGTGACAATGGAACTGAGTTCAAGAACTATGTCATGAGAGCATTTTGTGAGGAAAATGGGATCTTGCATGAGTTTTCAGCAGCAAGGACTCCACAACAGAATGGAGTATTGGAAAGAAAGAACAGATCTCTTATTGAAGCTGCAAGGACAATGCTTGAAGAATCAAAACTACCAACATACTTCTGGGATGAAGCCTGTAAAACACTGCATGCTACACTCAGAACATCTCTCTGATTAATCAAGCAAGATGCATGACTCATTATCAATTGTTCAAGAACAAGAAGCCAACTCTAAACTTTCTTCATGTCTTTGGCTGTAAATGCTATATTCTGAGAAATCAAACTGATCAAAATGGGAAGTTTGATGCTAAAGCAGATGAAGGAATTTTTGTTGGATATGCTGTTGGTAAAGCATATAGAGTCTACATTCTAAGAATCAACATTGTTATGGAATCTATACATGTTGTGTTTGATGATAAAAAGATTGAAGGACTGAAAGATGGAGATTACCATGAGAGCCTCAAATTCGACAATGTTGAGATGGTCAGTTATGAAAGTGATGATGAGAGTGATCAAGAAACAGTGTCTAAGGATAATATAGACAAATCTACCACCAATGAAGCATAAAACTCAACATCCATCGAGTTACATAATGCTTCATCCGTCGGAAGGTAATCTGTGTTATCCGTCGGAAGACAACCTGCCTCATCCGTCAGTACTCAAAATTCACAATCCGTCGGGTTATCTAAAGGAGCAGGAAGTCAAGGTAGATCACCCATAGAAAGTACCCTTTCTCAAATCAAAGATCCTCAAACTCAGGGGGAGTTTCTAGCAATCAAAACTTAATCACACATCAAGACAACATTGAGGTCTCTTCATCTAGAGCAAATCTACCTCAACCAAGGAAATGGACAAAAGATCACCCCTTTGAACTGATTATTGGTGATGTTTCTTCTAGAGTTCAAACCAGGAGAGAAACTCAAGAAGAATGTCTATACAGCAGCTTTCTATCAAAGGAAGAACCAAAGAAGGTAGAAGAAGCCTTGTTAGATCCTGATTGGATTTTAGCTATGCAGGAGGAGCTAAACCAATTTGAAAGTAATAAAGTATGGAAGCTGGTACCCAAGCCTAAAGGAAAGAATCCAATAGACACCAAATGGGTATTCAGAAACAAGCTGGATGAAAATGGCATAGTAGTAAGGAACAAAGCCAGATTGGTTGCTAAAGGCTATTGCCAGCAAGAAGGAATAGATTTTGATGAAACATTTGCTCCTGTTGTAAGACTTGAAGCCATCAGAATCTTCTTAGCCTATGCAGCCCATGCCAATTTCAAGGTCTATCAAATGGATGTCAAAAGTGCCTTTCTGAATGGAGATTTGGAGGAAGAAGTGTAGTTAGTCAACCTCCTGGATTTGAAGATCCAAATTTTCCAGAATATGTCTATTATCTACTGAAAGCACTTTATGGACTGAAGCAAGCACCTAGAGCCTGGTATGATACTTTATCAAAATTCCTTTTGGAAAATCACTTCACAATAGGTACTGTAGATAAAACTTTATTTTTCAGAAATGTTAATGGCTCTAGCATACTTGTTCAAATTTATGTAGATGATATTATTTTTGGCTCTACAGATGAGAAACTTTGTAAAAAGTTTGCCAAACTGAAGCAAAGTAAGTATGAAATGAGTATGATGGGAGAAACTAACTTACTTTCTTGGTTTAAAAGTTAAACAAGTTAGTGATGGAATATTCATTAGTCAAACTAAATATATTTTTGATCTTTTAAAGAAGTTTGATCTAATGGATTGCACATCTGCAAAAACTCCCATGGCCACTGCAACTAAGCCTGAATTAAACACTACTGAAAAGTCTGTGGATATTTCAAGCTATAGAGGCATGGTTGGCTCACTTCTGTACTTAACAGCTAGTAGGCCACATATAATGTTTGCTACATGTTTATGTGCTAGATTTCAGGCTGATCTAACTGGTTATTCAGATGCAGATTATGCAGGTTGCAGAATTGACAGAAAGAGCACAACAGGAACTTGTCAATTTCTAGGAAACAAGCTTGTGTCCTGGTTCAGTAAAAAGCAAAATTCAGTTTCTACTTCTACAGCTGAAGCTGAATATATTGTTGCTGGCAGTTGTTGTGCACAGATTTTATGGATGAAAAATCAATTGCTAGACTATGGTTTGCAAGTTGAGAGGATTCCTATTTATGTGATAACACAAGTGCAATTGCCATCACTGAAAATCCAGTGCAACATTCAAGGACAAAGCACATAGTCATCAAGTACCATTTCATAAGGAAACATGTAATGAATGGTACTATAGAGTTACATTTTGTTCCAGGTGAGAAGCAACTTGCAGATATCTTTACCAAGCCACTGGATGAATCCACCTTTTCAAGGTTGGTAAGTGAGTTAGGTATGCTTAATTACTCTTGAATTATCTGAGTTATTTCGCAAGTTGAGATGTAGCCAGAAATTTAGCTAATTTTTAGTCATGGATGAAATTTTGGCTAAGTCAAAATTTACATCTCGACGGATTACCATTATCCGTCGAGTTGAGTCATCCGTCGATATACTATTTGCAAATAAAAATTAATTACTTTTCTGGAATCTTTTAAAACTCGACGGATAACAGTTTATCCTCATCCGTCGAATTGTCTAAATCTTAACCGTTAATTCCCTGAATATTATCCATCGAGTATACTTACAGTTTGTAAGCATTACACGACGGATAATGGGTGGAATTTTTACAGTTTATTTTTAAAACGGCTATTTTAGGCAATTTCTATTGGTTAATTTACTTTTCTTTATTATTTTCATCCGTTGTTTTTGAGATAGTATAAAAGCTTATTTCATTTCAATTATTTTCTTTTATCATTCTCAAATTCAACTGCTTTTATTTTATTCTCTCTCAAGCAAATATCCTTTTTCTCTTCAAGCTTTTATTTTCTAACAATGGCAGCTGTAGTAAAGATTATGTCTCAAACTGGGTTTATTTATGAGAAGAACAACTTCACTGCTTTGGTCAATAAGGGTATTCAGCATCAGAAGACTATCACAAGATGATGGACTTTGTGAAGAACTGCAAGTTAAGTTATGCCATGCTTGAATCACCCACAATTTTCTATGAAGTTGTTGAAGAGATGTGGACCACTGCAATCTACAACTCTACTGACAAAACCATCACTCTAACTATCAAAGGTAATGAGTTATGTATCAATAGTGATGTGATAAAAGCATATTTTAAAATTCCTGATGATAATGTAACTTCACCACATAATGACACTGATATTATCAATATGCTTAATTCCATGCATTATGCACTTCCAACTACTAGGATAAGTGATATTAGAAGATTAGACCTAATCTTCTAATATCACTTATCCTAGTAGTTGGAAGTGCATAATGCATGGAATTAAGCATATTGATAATATCAGTGTCATTATGTGGTGAAGTTACATTATCATCAGGAATTTTAAAATATGCTTTTATCACATCACTATTGATACATAACTCATTACCTTTGATAGTTAGAGTGATGGTTTTGTCAGTAGAGTTGTAGATTGCAGTGGTCCACATCTCTTCAACAACTTCATAGAAAATTGTGGGTGATTCAAGCATGGCATAACTTAACTTGCAGTTCTTCACAAAGTCCATCATCTTGTGATAGTCTTCTGATGCTGAATACCCTTATTGACCAAAGCAGTGAAGTTGTTCTTCTCATAAATAAACCCAGTTTGAGACATAATCTTTACTACAGCTGCCATTGTTAGAAAATAAAAGCTTGAAGAGAAAAAGGATATTTGCTTGAGAGAGAATAAAATAAAAGCAGTTGAATTTGAGAATGATAAAAGAAAATAATTGAAATGAAATAAGCTTTTATACTATCTCAAAAACAACGGATGAAAATAATAAAGAAAAGTAAATAACCAATAGAAATTGCCTAAAATAGCCGTTTTAAAAATAAACTGTAAAAATTCCACCCATTATCCGTCGTGTAATGCTTACAAACTGTAAGTATACTCGATGGATAATATTCAGGGAATTAACGGTTAAGATTTAGACAATTCGACGGATGAGGATAAACTGTTATCCGTCGAGTTTTAAAAGATTCCAGAAAAGTAATTAATTTTTATTTGCAAATAGTATATCGACGGATGACTCAACTCGACGGATAATGGTAATCCGTCGAGATGTAAATTTTGACTTAGCCAAAATTTCATCCATGACTAAAAATTAGCTAAATTTCTGGCTACATCTCAACTTGCGAAATAACTCAGATAAATTCAAGAGTAATTAAGCATACCTAACTCACTTACCAACCTTGAAAAGGTGGATTCATCCAGTGGCTTGGTAAAGATATCTGCAAGTTGCTTCTCACCTGGAACAAAATGTAACTCTATAGTACCATTCATTACATGTTTCCTTATGAAATGGTACTTGATGACTATGTGCTTTGTCCTTGAATGTTGCACTGGATTTTCAGTGATGGCAATTGCACTTGTGTTATCACATAAAATAGGAATCCTCTCAACTTGCAAACCATAGTCTAGCAATTGATTTTTCATCCATAAAATCTGTGCACAACAACTGCCAGCAACAATATATTCAGCTTCAGCTGTAGAAGTAGAAACTGAATTTTGCTTTTTACTGAACCAGGACACAAGCTTGTTTCCTAGAAATTGACAAGTTCCTGTTGTGCTCTTTCTGTCAATTCTGCAACCTGCATAATCTGCATCTGAATAACCAGTTAGATCAGCCTGAAATCTAGCACATAAACATGTAGCAAACATTATATGTGGCCTACTAGCTGTTAAGTACAGAAGTGAGCCAACCATGCCTCTATAGCTTGAAATATCCACAGACTTTTCAGTAGTGTTTAATTCAGGCTTAGTTGCAGTGGCCATGGGAGTTTTTGCAGATGTGCAATCCATTAGATCAAACTTCTTTAAAAGATCAAAAATATATTTAGTTTGACTAATGAATATTCCATCACTAACTTGTTTAACTTGTAAACCAAGAAAGTAAGTTAGTTCTCCCATCATACTCATTTCATACTTACTTTGCTTCAGTTTGGCAAACTTTTTACAAAGTTTCTCATCTGTAGAGCCAAAAATAATATCATCTACATAAATTTGAACAAGTATGCTAGAGCCATTAACATTTCTGAAAAATAAAGTTTTATCTACAGTACCTATTGTGAAGTGATTTTCCAAAAGGAATTTTGATAAAGTATCATACCAGGCTCTAGGTGCTTGCTTCAGTCCATAAAGTGCTTTCAGTAGATAATAGACATATTCTGGAAAATTTGGATCTTCAAATCCAGGAGGTTGACTAACATACACTTCTTCCTCCAAATCTCCATTCAGAAAGGCACTTTTGACATCCATTTGATAGACCTTGAAATTGGCATGGGCTGCATAGGCTAAGAAGATTCTGATGGCTTCAAGTCTTACAACAGGAGCAAATGTTTCATCAAAATCTATTCCTTCTTGCTGGCAATAGCCTTTAGCAACCAATCTGGCTTTGTTCCTTACTACTATGCCATTTTCATCCAGCTTGTTTCTGAATACCCATTTGGTGTCTATTGGATTCTTTCCTTTAGGCTTGGGTACCAGCTTCCATACTTTATTACTTTCAAATTGGTTTAGCTCCTCCTGCATAGCTAAAATCCAATCAGGATCTAACAAGGCTTCTTCTACCTTCTTTGGTTCTTCCTTTGATAGAAAGCTGCTGTATAGACATTCTTCTTGAGTTTCTCTCCTGGTTTGAACTCTAGAAGAAACATCACCAATAATCAGTTCAAAGGGGTGATCTTTTGTCCATTTCCTTGGTTGAGGTAGATTTGCTCTAGATGAAGAGACCTCAATGTTGTCTTGATGTGTGATTAAGTTTTGATTGCTAGAAACTCCCCCTGAGTTTGAGGATCTTTGATTTGAGAAAGGGGTACTTTCTATGGGTGATCTACCTTGACTTCCTGCTCCTTTAGATAACCCGACGGATTGTGAATTTTGAGTACTGACGGATGAGGCAGGTTGTCTTCCGACGGATAACACAGATTACCTTCCGACGGATGAAGCATTATGTAACTCGATGGATGTTGAGTTTTATGCTTCATTGGTGGTAGATTTGTCTATATTATCCTTAGACACTGTTTCTTGATCACTCTCATCATCACTTTCATAACTGACCATCTCAACATTGTCGAATTTGAGGCTCTCATGGTAATCTCCATCTTTCAGTCCTTCAATCTTTTTATCATCAAACACAACATGTATAGATTCCATAACAATGTTGATTCTTAGAATGTAGACTCTATATGCTTTACCAACAGCATATCCAACAAAAATTCCTTCATCTGCTTTAGCATCAAACTTCCCATTTTGATCAGTTTGATTTCTCAGAATATAGCATTTACAGCCAAAGACATGAAGAAAGTTTAGAGTTGGCTTCTTGTTCTTGAACAATTGATAATGAGTCATGCATCTTGCTTGATTAATCAGAGAGATGTTCTGAGTGTAGCATGCAGTGTTTACAGCTTCATCCCAGAAGTATGTTGGTAGTTTTGATTCTTCAAGCATTGTCCTTGCAGCTTCAATAAGAGATCTGTTCTTTCTTTCCAATACTCCATTCTGTTGTGGAGTCCTTGCTGCTGAAAACTCATGCAAGATCCCATTTTCCTCACAAAATGCTCTCATGACATAGTTCTTGAACTCAGTTCCATTGTCACTCCTGATTCTTCTAACTTTGAAATCAAGATGATTGTTAACTTGCCTTATGTGATTGATGATGATTTCACTAGCCTCATCTTTAGACTTTAGGAAATATGTCCAAGAGAACTTTGAGAAGTCATCTACAATTACTAGGCAAAATCTTTTCTTTGAAATTGACAATACATTGACTGGTCCAAACAAATCCATGTGAAGCAATTGTAGAGGCTCTTCAATTGCTGAATCAAGTTTCTTCCTGAATGATGCTTTGATCTGCTTCCCCTTTTGGCAGACATCACACAGTCCATCCTTTAGAAACTCCACTAGAGGAATGCCTCTTACTAGTTCTTTCTTTACTAGCTCATTCATGGTTTTGAAGTTTAAATGGGATAGCTTCTTGTGCCATAGCCAACTTTCATCTTGACTTGCTTTACTGAGAAGACAAGTTACAGATTCTGCTTTAGTTGAGTTGAAGTCAGCTAGGTACATATTTCCTCTTCTCACACCAGTGAGAACCACTTTGTTGCTTTGATTATTAGTCACAACACAGGCTTCTTTATTGAAGATACTGAGTTGCCTTTATCACAAAGCTGGCTGATACTCAACAGATTGTGTTTGAGACCATCCACTAAGGCAAACTCTTCAATGATGACATTATCCTTTGAAATCAAGCCATATCCCACAGTATAACCCTTGCTGTCATCTCCAAAAGTAATACTTGGGCCAGCTCTCTCCTTAAACTCTGTGAGCAGGGTAGAATCACCAGTCATGTGTCTTGAACAACCACTATCCAAGTACCAAAGATTCTTTCTGTTTCCCTGCATACATCAAAATCAAATCAAGTTGATTTTGGTACCCAAGTTTCCTTGGGTCCTGCCTTGTTAGCTTTTTTCTTCTGTTTCTTAGGTTTTATCTCATTTGACTTGGGAATTTCAGATTCTTCCTTAGTCAATTAGGTTGTACCTTTGAAACCACTAAATGCAACAGAATTATCATGCATGTTATGGCTAACAGGAAATGGTATGCTTGGTGTAAACATGTTATTCCAGTAAGGCATGCTAAATGACATTTGAGGCATGCTGTATGCAGCATAATATGGATTAGGTGCAAATGGCATATTAGCAAACTGTGCATTCATATTCTGTGTAGGCATAGCATTAACAGGCATGGGAGGCATGGCATTCATGTTAGGAAATTGAGGCTGAACAGACATGGGAGTAGGCATGGTAAATTTGCAATTAACAGACAAATGATTTACACTACCACACTTGACACTAATTTTCTAGGAGCATATTTATCAGGTGTGTAGTTATTGTGTTTGTTAATCCCTACTTTACCATTCCTATTGTTTTTCTTTTTAGTCTCTATTTTTACCTCTATTTTCTCAAGTCTGTCACTTAACTGTTTGACCAATCATGTGACCAACATTAGCCTTTTTCCCTTTCTTAGCTTGACTTGACTCTCCTGAAACAAAGTTCTTGGAAACAGACCCATACTTATCATTAGCTTGATTAATTTGGCTTTGCTAATGGGTTTGCTTACAGCCGACGGATGAGGATTTTTATCATTCGACGGATAACACTTTTTGTTATCCGACGGATAGTCCTCATCATCTGTCGAGTCTACATCTGTCAGCAACCCATCTACCAAAATAGGTTCTAGTTTCTCTTTATTCCTTTTCAAGGCTTCATCAACAAAAAGACTCAATTCCTTGAACTTTGGTGATTTGAGATGAACATCCCTAGATGTTTTCCATGCTTTAATCACCTCTTGTTCACCGCTCGAGCTGCTTCTTCAAATTCTTCCTTTTTCAAGGACTCAGTTAATTCCTCCTTGGCAATCTTACACTCAATTTTTAGTTTCTCAAACTCAACAAACTGAGACTCAAGCACATTATTCCTCTCACTTAAAAATAAGTCATTTTCTTTAATTTTAGCATTTTCTTTAGTGAGAGACTTAAGTGTAACACGCAAATGATACAATTCTGTAGACATATCATTTATGGCATCATTACACTCAGTTTTAGATAAATGTGCAAGGTTTGTAGTGATTACCTGATTGCTTGAGGAACTTGTCTCTGTTTCATCAGACTTGGCCATTAGAGCTAGATTGACATAGCTAACATCTTCATCTTCATCCAAACCATCTGCTGCCCAGTCATTCTCTTGTGTAATAAAAGCCCTTTCCTATTATTTGAGTAGATCAAAGTATTTTTACTTATAATCCATGACTCAACCTTTTCTTACTGGAATCTGACTTTCTACACTCATTTGCAAAATGCCCTGCCAAGCCACATTTGAAACATTTGAATTTTGACTTATCCACCATGTTTCTATTTGGCTTGGCTGCTCCAAAGTTCTTTTTGAACTTGAGCTTGGTAAATCTTCTGGAAAGAAATGCTAGGTGCTCATCAATGTCCTCCATGTCATCTTGGCTCAACGAATCTTCACTTTCTGCTGCAAGCCCCTTACCCTTATTCTCACAGACCTTTGAAGTTGATTCTACAGCTTCCATCTTCACTTCCTTCTCCTTTTCCAGATCAACAACTAGTGCAATAGGATCCTCCTTTCTTCTTTCCTCTCTCCATTCTTTCATCCTGCTCTATCTCAAGCTCATAGGTCTTCAGAATGCCATATAGTCTCTCCAAAGTAAACTCCTTATAATCTTGTGAGTTTCTCAATGAGACTGTCATTGATTTCCATTCCTTTGGAAGAGATCTGAGAAATTTCAGATTGGAGTCTTTAGTCTGATAGACTCTTCCATGCAACTTAAGAGCATTTAGTAGTTTTTGGAATCTACTAAAAATGTCAGTGAGTGACTCACTTTCTTCATTGTGAAAATGCTCATATTGCTGAATCAAGAGCTGCATTTTATTTTCCTCTTACTTGCTCAGTGCCATCACAAATTATCTGTATAATGTCCCAAACTTCCTTGGCAGTGTTGCAGTTGATAATGTTATCAACATGTCTGCATCAACTTCATTGAACAGAATGTTCATGGCCTTTTTTATCTTTTCTGACTTGTTCAATGTCAGGATCCGACCATTCATGCCTTGACTTTGGAACATATGGCTCGTTTCCTGTTGCAGCTCTCATTGGAACATGAGGGCCTTTTTCTATGCAGTCCACATAGGCCTCATCTTGAGAAAGCATGTGAAGATGCATCTTTACCTTCCAATGATGGTAATTATCTTTATCAAGAAAAGGAATCTTGACTCCAACATCTTTCTTGTTCATCTGCTGAATTGTTTTGATCTTTAAACTCTTTGTAGATTAAGAGATTGCTCTGATACCAATTGTTAGTCCCTGAACAATATAGCAAGAATTACAGAAGGGGGGTTGAATGAATTCTTGAACCTTTTTCTCGAAATAAAACGTTCAACTCGATTATAGATATATTTGTTTTGATTAGCACAATGCGGAATGTAAACTTAATTGAATCAAAACATAAGTAATTAAAACAAGAGTCTTTAAAAACTTTCTGGTGGATTTAAAAAATTCCACCAGAGATATATATTATATATCGAGAGGACTCTGTGTGCAAGAATGCTCACAGCTGTTACAAATTGAACTACTGAGAACACAGGAAATGCTAATGATTCTGCTTACAAAGATTTCTCTGTTTTTGTGTTTCTCAGCTATATTAGTTTATTTTTCTATTTGCTACTCTCTTGGTTTATATAATACCAAGATTACAAAGTCAAAAGACTGAACAAATATAAAAACTATTCAGTCTTAAGCTTTGCTGCTTTTCGTCCTCTATTACCCAGTTAATCGGGCTTCCACAGTGTGGTATGTATACATCTCGACGGCTGTGTGTCAGCTTTCACTGTTCAACTGCTGTTTGAATTCTTCATATGATCATCCGTCGATTTTCAGAAAATCCATTGATGGTTTTAATTGATCATCTGTCGACTGTTTATATTAAACATCCGTTGATAGTCATTTGATCATCTGTCGATGGCTTTGTTAATCATTCGTTAGTAGCTATTTTGGCACTTGAACTCTATTTCACTTATGCAGAATTACAAGACATCATTTATGTATAATTAATCAACCTATTCTGCATATCTAGTTAAAGTCAATATGACTTATATGCTCTACAGATTCTATACAAAGGTGCATACATAACTGTGCTACAAACTTATTATTACATAAGCTACTCACTCGATGGATAATAAGTTAATCATCCGTCGGGACTATAATGAGTTATTGTTAGTCCCTTAAACAATATAGAAAGAATTACAGAAGGGGGTTGAATGGAATTCTTGAACCTTTTTCTTGAAATAAAAATGTTCAACTCGATTATAGATATATTGTTTTGATTAGCACAATGCGGAATGTAACTTAAATGAATCAAAACGTAAGTAATTAAAATAAGAGTCTTTAAAAACTTTCTGGTGGATTTAAACAATCCACCAGAGATATATATAATATCTCGAGAGGACTCGTGTTGCAGAAATGCTCACAGCTGCTTACAAATGGAACTGCTGAGAATACAGAAATGCTAAAGATTATGCTTACAAAGATTTCTCTATTTTGTGTTTTTCAGCTATTTCAGTTATATTTCTATTGCTACTCTATTGGTTTATATAATACCAAGATTACAAAGTCAAAAAGACTGAACAAATATAAAATCTACTGTACCGTAATCTTTGCTGCTTTTCGTCCTCTATACCAAGTTAATGGGCTTCCATAATGTGTTTGTATACAACTCGACGGCTGTGTGGTCAGTCCTAATGAGTGACTGTATACCACTAAATCTCTCGCACTTGAAATAATTGAAGTTTGAAGTTGTGCAGAGGACACTCGACGGATAAGTGATATCCATCGGATGAGTGGTAAAAGCTATCCGCGGATAACTGCTGTTAAGCTTACCCGTCGGGATACATCACTACTCGACGGATGAGCAATATCCATCGAGAGAGTAGAAATGATGAGGTGGGAAGAGACAACTATTGTTGACTCTATGTTGATTGAAGTTATTTGAGGTACAAATGTCACAATAGTATCAGAAAGATTGGCAATGTGAGCCAATTAAATCATCTAAAAGATGATGCTCACTTGCACTAGATTTGGCTTCCCCAACAGAGTTAAAGAAGGGGAATCAGGAATTGAAGTGTTTATCATATCCATTCTAGTGAGTTTAGTTTGGTGAGTATGGTGTTTCAGTGACTTCTATTATAAGAGATTTTGGCTGTGACTCACATTTATTGGAGCCACATCAATCTGAATTTGAGAAGGTGCAGGGACTGTGTCTTTAGTACCAGTTTTGCACTGTGTGTTTGCCCTGTACATCCCCAGTTGTTTTGGATTTCTTCTTTTGAGTGTAAGTTTGGGGGTGAGCTTGTGTCCCTAACCCTTTTGGCCTGTGCTCTTGGATGAGAGCTTTGTTCAATAGCCACATCCTTTTGGGAGGATGCAGCTAGAAGTGAGCTTTTGTCCCCTTTTAAGCACTGCAGTTTGTTGGGAAACTGCAGTGTGGCTAGACGGGATTCACTCAACTCTCCAACCTTATCCTTGGGGTTTCTTTGATGTTCACCCCTTCTCTCACATATCTGACCCTCCTTCACACTCCCCTCTTTGGCTTTGGTAGATTTTTCAACTAGTACCTTTTGAGAGATACCAGAGGGGGTTTTTCTTGTATTGGATTTGGAAATTACAGTGGTTTTGGCAGCTTTGGTAGGCAACTGTTTGGTCATTTGTCACAGTTGCCATAGCTATTGCCTGAACTCAAAGAAAAAGAGGAATTGGAATAGTTGAGGGTATGGATGAACTTACCTCGATTACTAAGGTGTCTGCATTTACAGGAAAGTAGAACATTGGCACATCCCTACTGATGGTTGGCTCTGTTCAAATCTACAAGATTCTTCTCTCTTGAACCCAACAAGCTAATTTGTTGTTTGGGTTCTCAAGTACAATCTCTTGACAAAGATGGTTAGCCAATATCATGAAAAATGTAGCATAATATACATTATTTCCCCCTTTTGGCTAACTCACCTAGTTTAAAACCTAACTCATACAAGACAAGGTCACTGAAATTGTAAAATTATTTGTAACTAGCATGTATAGCATGTTAAGCATAGAATGTTCACAGAATCAAAATTACTGACTTTTCTAGAGAAAACTTTAGTCACAAACATCACACATGAAACTCCATTCCTTCCTAAGACCTAATCTTCTAATTTCACTTAGCTTATTAGTAGGAAGTGCATAATGCATGGAATTAAGCATATTGATGATATCAGTGTCAGTGTGTAGTGAAGTTACATTATCATCAGGAATTTTGAAACATGCTTTTATCACATCACTATTGATACATAACTCATTACCTTTGATAGTTAGAGTGATGGTTTTGTCAGTAGAGTTGTAGTTTGCAGTGGTCCACATCTCTTCAACAACTTCACAGTAAACTGTGGGTGATTCAAACATGGCATAACTTAACTTGCAGTTCTTCACGAAGTCCATCATCTTGTGATAGTCTTCTGATTGCTGAATACCCTTATTGACCAAAACAGTGAAGTTGTTCTTCTCATAAATGAACCCAGTCTGAGACATGATCTTTACTACATGTGCCATTGTTAGAGAATGAAATCTTGAAGAGAAAGAGGATATTTGAGAGAGAATAAAATAAAAGCAGTTGAATTTGAGAATGATAAAAGAAAATAATTGGAATGAAATAAGCTTTTATACTCTCTCAAAAACAACGGATGAAAATAATAAAGAAAAGTAAATTACCCAATAGAAATTGCCTAAATTAGCCGTTAAAAAAAATAAACTGTAAAAATTCCACCCATTATCCGTCGTATAATGCTTACAAACTGTAAGTATACTCGATGGATAATGTTCAGGGAATTAACGGTTAAGATTTAGACACTTCGACGGATAAGGATAACTGTTATCCGTCGAGTTTTAAAAGATTCCAGAAAAATAATTGATTTTTATTTGCACATTGTATATCGACGGATGACTCAACTCGATGGATAGTGGTCATCCGTCGAGATGCAAATTTTGACTTAGCCAAAATTTAACTCAAGACTAAAAATCAGTTAAATTTCTGGCTACTTATCAACTTGCAAAATAACTCAGATGGATTCAGGAGTAATTAAGCATACCTAACTCACTTACCAACCTAGAAAAGGTGGATTCATCCAGTGGCTTAGTAAATATATCTGCAAGTTGCTTCTCACTTGGAACAAAATGTAACTCTACAGTACCATTCATTACATGTTCCCTTATGAAATGGTACTTGATGTCTATGTTCTTTGTCCTTGAATGTTGCACTGGATTTTCAGTGATGGCAATTACACTTGTGTTATCACAAAAAATAGGGATCCTCTCAACTTGCAAACCATAGTCTA
Organism: Apium graveolens; assembly: GCF_009905375.1. Classification (NCBI taxonomy): domain Eukaryota; kingdom Viridiplantae; phylum Streptophyta; class Magnoliopsida; order Apiales; family Apiaceae; genus Apium; species Apium graveolens. The sequence goes on from NW_027421799.1 coordinate 34,542, forward strand.
GCAATTGATTTTTCATCCATAAATCTGTGCACAGCAACTGCCAGCAGCAATATTCAGCTTCAGCTGTAGAGGTAGAAACATAATTTTGCTTTTTACTGAACAAGGACACAAGCTTGTTTCCTCGAAATTGACAAGTTCCTGTTGTGCTTTTTCTGTCAATTCTGCAACCTGCATAGTCTGCATCTGAATAACCAGTTAGATCAAAACCAGAATCTCTAGGATACCAAATGCCAAGTTTTGGTGTTCCCTTGAGATATCTGAAAATTCTCTTAATAACTATCAAGTGAGACTCTCTAGGATCAGCCTGAAATCTAGCACATAAACATGTAGCAAACATTATATCTGGCCTACTAGCTGTTAAGTACAGAAGTGAGCTAACCATGCCTCTATAGCTTGAAATATCCACAGACTTTTCAGTATGTTTAATTCAAGCTTAGTTGCAGTGGCCATGGGAGTTTTTGCAGATGTACAATCCATTAGATCAAACTTCTTTAAAAGATCAAAAATATTTAGTTTGACTAATGAATATTCCATCACTAACTTGCTTAACTTGTAAACCAAGAAAGTAAGTTAGTTTCCCATACTCATTTCATACTTACTTTGCATCAGTTTGGCAAACTTTTTACAAAGTTTCTCATCTGTAGAGCCAAAAATAATATCATCTACATAAATTTGAACAAGTATGCTAGAGCCATTAACATTTCTGAAAATAAAGTTTTATCTACAGTACCTCTTGTGAAGTGATTTTCCAAAAGGAACTTTGATAAAGTGTCATACCAGGCTCTAGGTGCTTGCTTCAGTCCATAAAGTGCTTTGAGTAGATAATAGACATACTCTGGAAAATTTGGATCTTCAAAGCCAGGAGGTTGACTAACATACACTTCTTCCTCCAAATCTCCATTCAGAAAGGCACTTTTGACATCCATTTGATAGACCTTGAAATTGGCATGGGCTGCATAGGCTAAGAAGATTCTGATGGCTTCAAGTCTTGCAACAGGAGCAAATGTTTCATCAAAATATATTTCTTCTTGCTGGCAATAGCCTTTAGCAACCAATCTGGCTTTGTTCCTTACTACTATGCCATTTTCATCCATCTTGTTTCTGAATACCCATTTGGTGTCTATTGGATTCTTTCCTTTAGGCTTGGGTACCAGCTTCCAGACTTTATTCCTTTCAAATTGGTTTAGCTCCTCCTGCATAGCTAGAATCCAATCAGGATCCAATAAAGCTCTTCTACCTTCTTTGGTTCTTCCTTTGACAGAAACTGCTGTATAGACATTCTTCCTGAGTTGCTCTTCTTGTTTGAACTCTAGAAGACACATCACCAATAATTAGTTCAAAGGGGTGATCTTTTGTCCATTTCCTTGGTTGAGGTAGATTAGCTCTAGATGAAGAGACCTCAATGTTGTCTTAATGTGTGATTGAGTTTTGATTGCTAGAAACTCCCCCTGAGTTTGTGGATCTTTGATTTGAGAAAGGGGTACTTTCTATGGGTAACCTTCCTTGATTTCCTGCTCCTTTAGATAACCCGACGGATGGTGAATTTTGAGTACCGACGGATGAGTCAGGTTGTGTGGCGCCTGATAAGTGGCATTTTATACCACTTAGAACGTCTTAAAATGGCTTAAATTGGTGTCTTGAAATCAAGTATTTTGTGTATTTGATGCGTTTTTCTAGTGTTTATGCATTTCAGGGTATTAGTTGCATTTCGGAGGAGGAATCATCAAGAATAAGCCTTGGCATGTGTTCACCATTGCGAGAGGAAAAAACGGGCAGATTACGGCGAAGAAACGGAGCAAACCTGGAATTTTTCCAGTAGGGTCCTGCGCGCCCGCGCAGCAATGCTGAGCGGCCGCGCAGCAGCCTTGCGCGCCGCGCAGAAATGCTGAGCGGCCGCGCAGGGTCGGGGAAAAAGCTGAATTATTTTAGACTTCTACTTCTGTTTGGCTTCCAACTTCTATGTAATCTGAGTTTTATGGGACTATTATATAAGTAGATTTGAGACGTTTTCATAGAGAATAGAAGGAGATTATGTTTTAGATTGTGTTTGCCAAGAAGCGAAGGAGATAAGGAAGAAGACCGATTTAGCAACCGCAACGAAGAGGAAGCATATATTCTTGTGATTCTTGTTTCGTTGTAACGTTGGATGCTAGTTTTCTTGCTTTGACTTATTTACTCTTGTGACGTACTCTGTTTTAATATAATTAGTTTAGTTATTATTTTCTTGTGTTGTTTATCATGATTTCATATGAACCCATGATGGCGATAAGTTCTATTATGGGCTAATCGTGATCATGGGGTTGCAACGGATTTATTATGGAATTCTTTAGTTAATTGTTTAATACTTTAGTGTGTGATGATTGCATGATATCTAGTATTGGTTGTGCGTATTCGTCTTATGTGCGTCGCGAACATATAAGATAGGGTGTTAATCTCTTGTGAAGCGACGGTGGATCTTGAGATTTAGAACTTGCCATGCTAGCATAGGTTCATGTACGTTGTGCATGATTAGTGGGTAACTCTAACAGTTTTATTTGCCCTATGTAATCAAAAGGAATAACTTGTGCTTAAATCGTTGTGTTGTCAATTTCTGTAGACATATAGGAACTCAACATAATTGATGACTATTCAACTTCTATCTTAATTGTGGATGTTTGGTAGAATGGTATTAGTACAATGAAAGTTGGCTTTTATCAGTTTCGTGTTATTCGATTAATATCATCACTGTCACATGCTAAAGGTAATAACAATGGCTATAGAAGGAAGTAATAATGAAGTTGTGATCTCATGAGTGTTTTATTATTGATAAATTGAAGTGTTAGTTAAGTGGTTAATTAAGTAGTTAATTATAGTTAATATTTAATCAACAATTTTAAGTGTTATCTTAACATTGAGAAGTAATCATACATTGGTGAGTGAGTTAATTAGACAATAACTTAGTCTGAGTCTCTGAGGGAACGAACTAGAAAGTATTCTATATTACTTGCGAACGCGTATACTTGCGTGAATATTAGTGCGTTTTCGCCCTAACAAGTTTTTGGCGCCGCTGCCGGGGACTCGGCGTATTTGTTTAGTTTATGTACTTACCATCATTGGTCATTAGGACTCAGTGATTAGGACGTAGTAGTTAATTACTCTTTTCGGTTGTGTTTCAGGTACTTTAGCAAGCGTTTATGCAAACTCGTTCTCGTGCTCGCAAGAGGACCTTAGATACAGCTGAGGAGAAAGACGAAGTTCTTGATACTCCGGAGAAGTTAGATTTTGAGGATTCGGATTCAGGAACTGAGCAGAAAGAACCAGTAAACATGGGAGATCGTATTGTTCAAGCTGATCCAGCTCTTATGGATTTTTCTCGGCCTAAAATTGATGACATTCAGTCAAGCATCCTTCATCCGGCTATTCAAGCTAACACCTTTGAAATCAAGCCGGGCACTATTCAGATGGTGCAGAATTCTGTTTCTTTTGGAGGAGCGGCAACTGAAGACCCCAACATGCACATAAGGAATTTTGTCGAGATCTGCAGCACTTTTAAGTATAATGGCGTGACTGATGAGGCTATCAAGTTGAGGCTTTTCCCATTCTCACTGAGGGATAAGGCTAAAGACTGGTTACATTCTGAACCAGCTGGGTCATCACTACGTGGCAAGATCTTGCGCAAAAGTTTCTGGTGAAGTTTTATCCAATGGCAAAGACTGCTGCTATGAGGAGTGCTCTTACTCAGTTTGCGCAGCAACCTACAGAATCTATGTGCGAGGCTTGGGAACGCTACAAGGAAATGTTGAGAAAATGTCCACATCATGGAATGCCGGATTGGATGGTAATCACTGGTTTTTATAATGGTTTGGGGGCCCAATCTCGGCCCATGCTCGATGCAGCAGCTGGAGGCGCCTTATGGGCTAAAAGCTATACTGAGGCGTATAATCTTATCGAGACGATGGCTGCAAATGAGCATCAAAACCCAACTCAGAGGATGACGTCAGGCAAGGTAGCAGGTATTCTGGAAGTTGATGCAGCCACCGCTATTGCAGCCCAGCTCCAAGCGCTATCAATGAAGGTTGATTCTTTGGCTACGTATGGAGTTAATCAAATAGCTATGGTTTGTGAGCTTTGTGCAGGTTCTCATGCTACGGATCAGTGTTCTCTTGTCAACGAATCTGTTCAGTATGTGAATAATTATCAGCGACAACAGCAGCCTGTGCCAGCGACCTATCATCCTAACAACAGAAATCATCCAAATTTCAGCTGGGGAATAATCAGAATGCTATTCAGCCATATCAGCAAGGAGTGAGTAAACAGTTTAACCCACCTGGATTCCAGCAACCACAGCAGTATGCTACAAGGCAATCATATCCTCAACAGGGAAGTGCAGCTGCACCTACTAGTGCTGATTTTGAGGAACTTAAGCTGTTGTGCAAGAGTCAGGCGGTTTCTATCAAGACCTTGGAAAATCAAATCGGTCAATTAGCCAATGCAGTGCTCAATCGTCAACCTGGCACTCTTCCCAGTGACACGGAAGTACCAGGCAGGAAGGAAGCTAAAGAGCAAGTCAAGGCTATTACCTTAAGGTCTGGAAAAGTAGCTGATGCTGAAAAGGCAAAAGAAGTCGAAGCTGAAGTTAGAGATGAAGAATCTAAGCAAAAGGAGAAAGCGGAACCAAGGAAGACTACTGTTGAACACACTCTGCCTGAGGCTAATACAGGGGAGAAACAGCTCTATCCTCCACCACCTTTTCCTAAGAGATTGCAGCAACAAAAGCTGGATAGACAGTTCGGGAAGTTTCTGGAGGTGTTCAAGAAACTTCACATCAATATACCTTTCGCTGAGGCTCTGGAACAAATGCCTAGTTATGCGAAGTTTATGAAGACTATTCTTTCAAGGAAGGTGAAACTGGATGACCTTGAAACCGTTGCTCTCACGGAAGAATGCAGCGCGGTTCTGCACAAAAGTTACCACCAAAACTGAAAGATCCAGGAAGCTTCACCATTCCTTGCACCATTGGCAATCTAACTTTTGACAAGTGCCTTTGTGATTTGGGAGCAAGCATTAATCTGATGCCGTTGTCGATCTTTAAAAAGCTGGATCTGCCTGATCCAAAACCCACATACATGTCGCTACAATTGGCGGACCGTTCCATTACTTACCCAAGGGGCATAGTTGAGGATGTGCTCGTCAAGGTGGATAAGCTCTTCTTTCCTGCAGATTTTGTTATTCTGGATTTTGAGGAAGATAAGAAGATTCCCATAATCTTGGGGAGGCCTTTCTTGGCTACTGGCCGTACCTTGATAGATGTGCAAAAAGGGGAACTTACTATGCGGGTCCAAGATCAGGATGTGACCTTCAACGTATTCAAGGCAATGAAATTCCCTACAGAAGATGAGGAGTGCTTAAAAGTGGATGTGATTGATTCTGCGGTTACTTCGGAACTCGATCACATGCTAATGTCTGATGCATTGGAAAAGGCCTTAGTGGGGGATTTGACAGTGATGATGAAGATAGCAACGAGCAATTACAATATCTGAACGCTTCTCCATGGAAGCGAAAGCTCGACATACCATTTGAATCTCTTGGTACTTCTGACCTTAAGAATGCTGAAGGGAAGCTCAAACCATCAATAGAGGAAGCACCTACCTTGGAGCTCAAACCATTACCTGAACACTTGAGGTATGCTTTTTTAGGTGATTCATCTACGTTACCTGTTATTATTTCAGCTGACCTTTCAGGTAGTGAGGAAGACAAGCTCTTAAGGATTTTGAGAGAAATTCAAATCAGGCTATAGGATGGACCATAGCAGACATCAAGGGATAAGTCCTTCATATTGTATGCATAAAATTCTGTTAGAGGAAGGTAGTACGCCAACTGTGGAACAACAGCGAAGACTGAATCCGATCATGAAGGAGGTGGTGAAGAAAGAATTCGAAATGGCTAGATGCAGGCATCATTTATCCTATTCTGACAGCTCGTGGGTGAGCCCCGTGCAATGTGTACCTAAGAAAGGAGGTATCACTGTGGTCGCAACATGAAAAGAATGAGCTCATCCCTACTCGAAATAGTTACAGGATGGAGAGTATGCATGGATTATAGGAAAATTGAACAAAGCCACAAGGAAGGATCACTTCCCTCTCCCATTCATTGATCAAATGCTTGACAGATTGGCGGGACATGAGTATTTTTGTCTTCTGGATGGTTATTCCGGGTATAATCAGATTTGTATTGCACCAGAGGATCAGGAAAAGACTACCTTCACTTGTCCATTTGGCACATTTGCTTTTCGTAGAGTTTTATTTGGGTTATGTGGCGCCCCGACCACCTTTCAGAGATGTATGATGGCTATATTCTCTGACATGATTGGAAATAACTGTCGAAGTGTTCAGGATGACTTCTCCGTCTTTGGACACTCATATGATGAATGTTTGAATAATCTGCGCGCCGTACTCAAAAGATGCGTGGAAACTAATTTGGTGCTTAATTGGGAGAAATGTCATTTTATGGTGCGTGAAGGCATTATCCTTGGGCATAAGGTCTCTAGCAAAGGTCTGTAGGTTGACAAGGCCAATGTGGGAGTCATTAAATCTTCCCCCACCAATTTGGTGAAAGGAATCCGTAGTTTTCTCGGTCATGCGGGTTTTTATCGGCGATTCATCAAGGACTTTTTCAAAGATATCTAAGCCCGTGTGCAATTTACTTGAGAAAGATGTGCCTTTCTAAATTTGATGATGAATGTTTGGCAGCATTCGAGACTCTCAAGAGAGAATTTGATCACGGCACCAGTTATTACAGCACCGGATTGGACAGAAACCGTTTGAGATGAGGTGTGATGCGAGTGACTATGCGGTAGGTGCAGTTCTGGGACAGCGCAAGTAAAAATCTCGTCCATGTGGTCTACCATGCGAGCTAGACTTTAAATGGGGCCCAATTGAACTACACCACTACTGAGAAGGAGCTTTTGGCTATAGTCTTTGGCTTTGAGAAATTTCGATCTTATCTGCTTGGTACGAAAGTAACAGTATCACTGATCATGCAGCTATTCGGTATCTGGTTTCTAAGAAGGATTCGAAGCCGAGACTCATTCAGTTGGGTTGCTTTTACTTCAGGAATTGAGTTAGAGATCAAAGATAGAAAAGGTACTGAGAATCAAGTAGCTGACCATCTCTCTAGGTTGGAGAATCCCGAGTCTACTTCACAAGAATAGGACGTTAATCAATGAATCTTTTCCGGATGAGCAGTTGTTTGCAATTCAGGAGGAAGAACCATGGTTTGCAGATATTGTAAACTATCTTGTCAGCAATATAATGCCGCTTAATTTGACATCCGCTCAAAGAAGAAGTTTCTGCATGAGGTGAAGTGGTATATGTGGGATGAACCATATTTGTTTAGACAGGGAGCTGACCAGATCATCAGGAGATGTATCCCGTTATGTGAGACGGAGGGGATATTACGAGACTGCCATTCCACGGTTTTATGGTGGACACTATGGAGGTGAGAAGATCGGTAGCTCGTATTCTGCAAGCAGGTTTTTTCTGGCCTACTTTGTTCAAGGATGCTCATCAGTTTGTTTTAAGGTGTGATCGTTGCCAAAAGAGTGGGAAATTTGTCAAGGAAGGATGAGATGCCATTAAATGTGATGCTTGAAGTCGAGGTCTTTGATGTATGGGGAATCGATTTCATGGGGCCTTTTATCTCGTCTTGCACTAATCAGTACATCTTGCTGGCAGTCGATATGTCTCAAAATGGGTCGAGGTTAAAGCTTTACCGACAAATGATGCAAAGGCAGTGCTAAATTTTCTTCATAAGCAAATTTTCACAAGGTTTGAACGCCTCGGGTAATCAATAAGTGATGAAGGATCGCATTTTTGCAACCGTAAGTTCACTTCTATGATGCAACCTTATAATGTGAATCATCGAGTAGCTACTGCCTATCATCCGCAAACAAATGGTCAAGCGGAAGTGTCTAACAAGAGATAAAGCGCATTCTAGAGAAGGTCGTTTGTCGTCAAGGAAGGAGTTGGTCTTTAAAGCTCGATGAAGCTGTTTGGGCTTACAGAACAGCATACAAAACTCCACTTGGGATGTCACCGTTTCAGTTGGTGTACAGGTAAGGGATGTCATCTACCGGCGGAGCTTGAGCATAAGGCCTACTGGGCATTGAAAAAAATTGAACCTGGATTTAGATGCAGCTGGTAAGAAAAGAATGCTTCAGCTTAATGAACTTGATGAATTTTGACTTCAAGCGTACGAGAATAACAAAATGTATAAGGAAAAGGTGAAGAGGTGGCCCGATAGGAAGCTACATCCTAAGTTATTTGTGCCAGGGCAACAAGTTCTGTTATTCAACTTCTCGGCTCCGACTTTTTCCTGGGAAGTTGAAATCAAGGTGGTCTGGACCCTTTTATTGTCAAAACTGTGTTTCCACATGGAGCGGTGGAAATTTTTGAGAATGATTCGGACCAAGCATTCAAGGTTAACGGTCAGCGGTTGAAGCACTACTATGGGACATGGCAAACCGAGAGGTGGTTAGTGCCATTTTGTTGACTACTTGAGAAAGGTACGGAAGTCAAGCTAACGACGAAAAGAAGCGCTGCGTGGGAGGCAACCCATGAATTGTTGTTACAGGAACCCCTTAGAAGTTAATAAACCTATCCCAAAACACAAAAAAAATCAGAAAAAAGGGGCTGAAATTTTTTTTCCAGAGACCCTCTGCGCGCCCGCGCAGCTATGCTGAGCGGCCGCGCAGGGGTCGAGTTCCAGAAATATTTTTTACAGTTCAGAAAAAAAAAAAACAAAAAAAAAACCCATCCAGCCCATAAACCCACGAATTCTTTTCCCATTACCCCATGATTTTATCCCTCAACCCACTCCTAATCTAATTTAACCTACTCCACACCCTATATATACATACACCTATCCTACATATCTCCCACAAACTTCCTACACTTAAACCCTCTTATATAACATCAAAAATCAGTTCTTACACACTTTTATTCACAAATCAATGGCACCCAAGAGAGCACGCACTATTGACAGCAGCAACACAGTTCCTACTGCTGATTCATCAAGGGGTACTGCTGCAAGGCCTCGGTTAACTGACAGAGCTGCGAGGAGGAGTACACCTAGGCTGTTGGGAAGCCGATCTGAAGGAGAGGGGGGTTTTTACCATCAGGGAGGATGGTGAGTTGTTGCCCATGATTGCAGAGAAGGGGTGGATAGCTTTTTGTGAGTCACCCGAAAGCAGTACCGATGAGTGTTGTTCGCGAGTTCTACGCGGAACGCGAAGGCTGAAAAGAATGGGTTTCTGTAGTTCGTGGGCTGACGGTTGATTATCATCCTGCGGCGATTCACCGTGTGATTGGACCAGCGAGAGAGGAAGCCCGAGGAAGAGAACTGGAATGAAAAGGACTGCTGAGGATTTTGACTTGGATTTGATTTGTGCGACTCTCTGTCGACCGGGCACAATTTGGAACCGGCAGTCCAGCCAATATATGAGTTACCGTCACTTTCCGGCGATCGCCGATGAACAGGTATGCCCGTGCATAGGAATGCATTTATATGTGCTAATATTTGCCTTCTTCACATGCACACGAGGTCACAGTTGAGAGAGCACAGTTGTTGTGGGGGAATTCTGAATGAGGAATACTATGTGGACCTTGGGGAGTTTATCTACCAAGGATTCTGAAGTTTTTGAGGGAAGCAAAGCATAGAACATCCCTATGCATCCACGGTTACTAAGCTATGCCGAGCAGTAGGAGTGAAACTGGCCGGCTCAGAGCAGTTGCAGTTGCCAGCAACTCCGATAGATTCTGGCACTCTGAATGGGATGCAGGAGTGGACCGGTGGTGAGCCTGAGGAGCATGGACTGGGGTTATCATCTTCCAGGAGGACGTCCAGCACGAGGTGCTACTATGGCTAGGCCAGGGCGTGGTGAGGCTGGTTCTTCGAGAGCTCAGGAGGGTGCTGGGATGGGTGATGCCCAGTATAGGAGGCTTTCACGGCGGATGGATGCCATGTATGAGACGCAGAGCAGGTTTGCTCAGGAGCTCACCCTTGCGTTAGGGACTGCTTTTCGAGGCCTTGGAGCTGATATCCAGTGGCCAGTTTTTGGTGAGGACTCTGCATACCCGCCGCCTGATACTCCACCCACTGAGGGTGATGATGATGATGACTCCGAGTAGGTATACCCTGTGTTCCTTTCTACTACCTTCACTGGGGACAGTGAAGATTTTAAGTTTGGGGGTGGTAGTTAAGGAATATTTTGTGTGTGTCATATAGCTGCATATTCATGATAGTTAGTTCATATAGTTGCATAATTTTTGCCATATAGTTTTTTTTATATAGCTTTATTTGTTTGTCATATCATATAGCTCATGCATATACCATGATCCCTTTTGCAATGATTTATCGACTGAATTGTGATATTGATGCGAGTGTAGTGATAGCATTAAAGTGATATTAAGTTGTGTAGGTTGATATGCATGCTAGAAGCACTTGTATTTCACTAAGTCTTAGAGAATGCTTAAGGGCTAGATTGTTGTTATGATCTGATTATTTTCGAGGATAATCTATTTATTATGCTTAGAATTTGATAATAGGTTCTTAGTGGTAAAGGCATGAAAAAGAAAAAAAATGGAGTAAAAATGGAATTTGTTGCTAGTTGTGGCTAGGCGTCAAATGGCTAGTAGCCGGCTCGCATGTTATGCGAGTAGTCTAGGGTTGAGCAAGATGGAGCGAAACGCACTTGCTCAGAAAAAAAAAAATTTTGCATAATTGATCAAGAGTGGGCTCTTTGGTATTCGAGTTATTAAGTTCTTAGGGGACTTTGTGCCTAGTGACCTAAGGCTTTTAGAGTCTGGGATCCGCTAACCTAACGCTCGTTACATGGATACCATTGTATAAGTCTTTTGTGGACCTCACTCATTGCACGGTCAAATAAGCATTTGAGTTGTAAATAAAAAGCACGATTCCGTAGTAAGCTCCAGAGTTCTTGTAGTGTTGTATATCACTTTGTGCCTAGAATTTTTATTCTTTGTATAATCGTAGGATTGCCTTGAGGATAGTCTAGTCATAGTAATTGGTCTAGTTCCGAAGCATATCTGTTAAGCATTTGCACACACCACGTTTCTGGCTGTATGTCCGTTTGCATGAGTTTATTGATCTTTAGTGTCTAACTGCATTCGTTGAGACGTGACAATTTGGTTGGTTAATTGTAGTAAGGGGGATCGTTGCATTTTCATATAGATTGCATTCATGCATATTTTTATTTGTTTTGAGTCTGTGACGCTTGAGGACAAGCATCGATTTAAGTTTGGGGGTGTGATAAGTGGCATTTTATACCACTTAGAACGTCTTAAAATGGCTTAAATTGGTGTCTTGAAATCAAGTATTTTGTGTATTTGATGCGTTTTTCTAGTGTTTATGCATTTCAGGGTATTAGTTGCATTTCGGAGGAGGAATCATCAAGAATAAGCCTTGGCATGTGTTCACCATTGCGAGAGGAAAAGAACGGGCAGATTACGCGAAGAAACGGAGCAAACCTGGAATTTTTCCAGTAGGGTCCTGCGCGCCCGCGCAGCAATGCTGAGCGGCCGCGCAGCAGCCTTGCGCGCCCGCGCAGAAATGCTGAGCGGCCGCGCAGGGTCGGGGAAAAAGCTGAATTATTTTAGACTTCTACTTCTGTTTGGCTTCCAACTTCTATGTAATCTGAGTTTTATGGGACTATATAAGTAGATTTGAGACGTTTTCATAGAGTAGAAGGAGATTATGTTTTAGATTGTGTTTTGCCAAGAAGCGAAGGAGATAAGGAAGAAGACCGATTTAGCACACGCAACGAAGAGGAAGCATATATTCTTGTGATTCTTGTTTCGTTGTAACGTTGGATGCTAGTTTTCTTGCTTTGACTTATTTACTCTTGTGACGTACTCTGTTTTAATATAATTAGTTTAGTTATTATTTTCTTGTGTTGTTTATCATGATTTCATATGAACCCATGATGGCGATAAGTTCTATTATGGGCTAATCGTGATCATGGGGTTGCAACGGATTTATTATGGAATTCTTTAGTTAATTGTTTAATACTTTAGTGTGTGATGATTGCATGATATCTAGTATTGGTTGTGCGTATTCGTCTTATGTGCGTCGCGAACATATAAGATAGGGTGTTAATCTCTTGTGAAGCGACGGTGGATCTTGAGATTTAGAACTTGCCATGCTAGCATAGGTTCATGTACGTTGTGCATGATTAGTGGGTAACTCTAACAGTTTTATTTGCCCTATGTAATCAAAAGGAATAACTTGTGCTTAAATCGTTGTGTTGTCAATTTCTGTAGACATATAGGAACTCAACATAATTGATGACTATTCAACTTCTATCTTAATTGTGGATGTTGGTAGAATGGTATTAGTACAATGAAAGTTGGCTTTTATCAGTTTCGTGTTATTCGATTAATATCATCACTGTCACATGCTAAAGGTAATAACAATGGCTATAGAAGGAAGTAATAATGAAGTTGTGATCTCATGAGTGTTTTATTATTGATAAATTGAAGTGTTAGTTAAGTGGTTAATTAAGTAGTTAATATAGTTAATATTTAATCAACAATTTTAAGTGTTATCTTAACATTGAGAAGTAATCATACATTGGTGAGTGAGTTTAATTAGACAATAACTTAGTCTGAGTCTCTGAGGGAACGAACTAGAAAGTATTCTATATTACTTGCGAACGCGTATACTTGCGTGAATATAGTGCATGTTTCGCCCTAACAGCGCCCTCCAAACCCGGGTTAGAAGTTTGGGGTCCACACACACACCTTCTTTAAACCTGCTTAAACAAAATAAAGATAACTAAATATATGCAGTGACCCTACTTACCAATCACCATGGACCGTAACAGGTTAAAGTATGCACACAAGCCAACACACAAATATTACAAACGTTCAAATCCAATCATTCAAACTCAAACTGAGTATTAAACTTATTACAACTTTTACAAACTTAAACTATCCCAAAGAAGCCTACTAACTCCGCTCAATCAACCTGAACCCTAGCTCTCGCACTGGACTGGGGATCCGGTACCAACTGGTTCCTTCTTAACTGGAAAAGAACAGAAACAATATCGCACAAATGAGCTAACTAGCTCAAAAGTCACATGACAAAACTGAGAATAATGATCACGGTGAACATGATTATGAT
>NW_027421800.1:0-25037 GCF_009905375.1 Apium graveolens
GGGACAAATATGAAAAGAAATCCAAAAAACGGGCCGCCGTCAATTTTTGCTCCATACCTCGTTGTACTACCCCCTACGAGGATTATTCGGGAACCGAGTTCCATTCATTTCAGCTCCGTTTCACTTCCGGACGACCCCCGAATGAACGCGAATGCAATTTCATAAATCCATAGGGACAAATTATGAAAAGAAATCCAAAAAATGGGCCGACTCAATTTTTGCTCCATACCTCGTGTACTACCCCCTACGAGGATTATTCGGGAACCGAGTTCCATTCGTTTCAGCTCCGATTCACTTCCGGACGACCCCGAATGGACGCGAATGCAATTTCATAAATCCATAGGGACAAATTATGAAAATAAATTGAAAAAATGGCCGCCTCATTTTTTGCTCCATACCTCGTGTACTACCCCCTACGAGGATTATTCGGAAACCGAGTTCCATTCGTTTCAGCTCCGATTCACTTCCGCACGACCCCGAATGGACATGAATGCAATTTCATAAATCCATAGGGACAAATTTTGGAAAGAAATCCAAAAAATGGGCCGCCTCAATTTTGCTCCGTACCTCGTGTACTAACCCCCTACGAGGATTATTCGGAAACCGAGTTCCATTCATTTCAGCTCCGATTCACTTCCGGACGACCCCGAATGGACGCGAATGCAATTTCATAAATCCATAGGGACAAATTATGAAAAGAAATCCAAAAAATGGGCTCGCCTCAATTTTTGCTCCTACCTCAGTGTACTACCCCCTACGAGGATTATTCGGAACCGAGTTCCATTCGTTTCAGCTCCGATTCACTTCCGGACGACCCCGAATGGACGCGAATGCAATTTCATAAATCCATATGGACAAATTATGAAAATAAATTGCAAAAAATGGGCCACCTCATTTTTTGCTCCATACCTCGTGTACTACCCCCTATGAGGATTATTCGGAAACCGAGTTCCATTCGTTTCAGCTCCGATTCACTTCCGCACGACCCCGAATGGACACGAATGCAATTTCATAAATCCATAGGGACAAATTCTGAAAGAAATCCAAAAAACGGGCCGCCTCAATTTTTGCTCCATACCTCGTGTACTACCCCCTACGAGGATTATTCGGAAACCTGAGTTCCATTAGCTTCAGCTCCGATTCACTTCCGAACGACCCCGAATGGACGTGAATGCAATTTCATAAATCCATAGGGACAATGTTATGATAAGAAATCAAAAAAATGGGCCACCTCAAGTTTTGTTCCATACCTCGTGTACTACCCCCTACGAGGATTCTTCGGAAACCGAGTCTCATTCGTTTCAGCTCCGATTCATTTACGGACGACCCCGAATGGACGCGAATGCAATTTCATAAATCCATAGGGACAAATTATGAAAAGAAATCCAAAAAATGGGCCGCCTCAATTTTTGCTCCATTCCTCGTGTACTACCCCCTACGAGGATTATTCGGGAATCGAGTTCCATTCGTTTCAGCTCCGATTCACTTCCGGACGACCCCGAATGGACGCGAATGCAATTTCATAAATCCATAGGGACAAATTATGAAAATAAATTGAAAAAATGGCCGCCTCATTTTTTACTCCATACCTCGTGTACTACCCCCTATGAGGATTATTCGGAAACCGAGTTCCATTCATTTCAGCTCCGATTCACTTCTGCACGACCCCGAATGGACACGAATGCAATTTCATAAATCCATAGGGACAAATTTTGGAAGGAAATCCAAAAAATGGGCCGCCTCAATTTTTGCTCCATACCTCGTGTACAACCCCCTACGAGGATTATTCGGAAACCGAGTTCCATTCGTTTCAGCTCCGATTCACTTCCGGACGACCCCGAATGAACGCGAATGCAATTTCATAAATCCATAGGGACAAATTATGAAAAGAAATCCAAAAAATGGGCCGCCTCAATTTTTGCTCCATACCTCGTGTACTACCCCCTACGAGGATTATTCGGGAACCGAGTTCCATTCGTTTCAGCTCCGGTTCACTTCCGGACGACCCCGAATGGACGCGAATGCAATTTCATAAATCCATAGGGACAAATTATGAAAATAAATTGAAAAAATGGCCGCCTCATTTTTTGCTCCATACCTCGTGTACTACCCCCTATGAGGATTATTCGGAAACCGAGTTCCATTTGTTTCAGCTCCGATTCACTTCCGCACGACCCCGAATGAAAATGAATGCAATTTCATAAATCTATAGGGACAAATTTTGGAAAGAAATCCAAAAAATGGGATGCCTCAATTTTTGCACCGTACCTCGTGTACAACCCCCTATGAGGATTATTCGGAAACCGTGTTCCATTCATTTCAGCTCTGATTCACTTCCGGACGACCCCGAATGAACGCGAATGCAATTTCATAAATCCATAGGGACAAATTATGAAAAGAAATCCAAAAAACGGGTCGCGTCAATTTTTGCTCCATACCTCATGTACTACCCCCTACGAGGATTATTCGGGAACCGAGTTCCTTTCGTTTCAGCTCCGGTTCACTTCCGGACGACCCCGAATGGACGCGAATGCAATTTCATAAATCCATAGGGACAAATTATGAAAAGAAATCCAAAAAATGGGCCGCCTCAATTTTTGCTCCATACCTCGTGTACTACCCCCTATGAGGATTATTCGGAAACCGAGTTCCATTCGTTTCAGCTCTGATTCACTTCCGCACGACCCCGAATGGACACGAATGAAATTTCATAAATCCATAGGGACAAATTATGAAAAGAAATCCAAAAAATGGGCCGCCTCAATTTTTGCTCCATACCTCGTGTACTACCCCCTACGAGGATTATTCGGAAACCGAGTTCCATTCGTTTCAGCTCCGATTCACTTTCGGACGACCCCGAATGGACGCGAATGCAATTTCATAAATCCATAGGGACAAAGTTATGAAAAGAAATCCAAAAAATGGGCCGCCTCAATTTTTGCTCCATACCTCGTGTACTACCCCCTACGAGGATTATTCGGAAACCGAGTTCCATTCGTTTCAGCTCCGATTCACTTCCGGACGACCCCGAATGGACGCGAATGCAATTTCATAAATCCATAGGGACAAATTATGAAAAGAAATCCAAAAAATGGGCCGCCTCAATTTTTGCTCCATTCCTCGTGTACTACCCCTACGAGGATTATTCGGGAATCGAGTTCCATTCGTTTCAGCTCCGATTCACTTTCGGACGACCCCGAATGGACGCGAATGCAATTTCATATATCCATAGGGACAAATTATGAAAATAAATTGAAAAAATGGCCGCCTCATTTTTTGCTCCATACCTCGTGTACTACCCCCTATGAGGATTATTCAGAAACCGAGTTCCATTCGTTTCAGCTCCGATTCACTTCCGCACGACCCCGAATGGAAATGAATGCAATTTCATAAATCCATAGGGACAAATTTTGGAAAGAAATCCAAAAAATGGGATGCATCAATTTTTGCACCGTACCTCGTGTACAACCCCCTATGAGGATTATTCGGAAATTGAGTTCCATTCATTTCAGCTCCGATTCACTTTCGGACGACCCCGAATGAACACGAATGCAATTTCATAAATCAATAGGGACAAATTATGAAAAGAAATCCAAAAAATGGGCCGCCTCAATTTTTGCTCCATACCTCGTGTACTACCCCCTACGAGGATTATTCGGGAACCGAGTTCCATTCGTTTCAGCTCCGGTTCACTTCCGGACGACCCCGAATGGACGCGAATGCAATTTCATAAATCCATAGGGACAAATTATGAAAAGAAATTGAAAAAATGGCCGCCTCATTTTTGCTCCATACCTCGTGTACTACCCCCTACGAGGATTATTCGGAAACCGAGTTCCATTCGTTTCAGCTCCGATTCACTTCCGCACGACCCCGAATGGACGCGAATGCAATTTCATAAATCCATAGGGACAAATTATGAAAAGAAATCCAAAAAATGGGCCGCCTCAATTTTTGCTCCATACCTCGTGTACTACCCCCTACGAGGATTATTCGGAAACCGAGTTCCATTCAGTTCAGCTCCGATTCACTTCCGGACGACCCCGAATGGACGTGAATGCAATTTCATAAATCCATAGGGACAAGTTATGATAAGAAATCCAAAAAATGGGCCGCCTCAAGTTTTGTTCCATACCTCGTGTACTACCCCCTACGAGGATTATTCGGAAACCGAGTCTCATTCGTTTCAGCTCCGATTCACTTACGGACGACCCCGAATGGACGCGAATGCAATTTCATAAATCCATAGGGACAAATTATGAAAAGAAATCCAAAAAATGGGCCGCCTCAATTTTTGCTCCATACCTCGTGTACTACCCCCTACGAGGATTATTCGGAAACCGAGTTCCATTCGTTTCAGCTCCGATTCACTTCCGGACGACCCCGAATGGACGCGAATGCAATTTCATAAATCCATAGGGACAAATTATGAAAATAAATTGAAAAAATGGCCGCCTCATTTTTTGCTCCATACCTCGTGTACTACCCCCTACGAGGATTATTCGGAAACCGAGTTCCATTCGTTTCAGCTCCGATTCACTTCCGCACGACCCCGAATGGAAATGAATGCAATTTCATAAATCCATAGGGACAAATTTTGGAAAGAAATCCAAAAAATGGGCCGCCTCAATTTTTGCTCCGTACCTCGTGTACAACCCCCTACGAGGATTATTCGGAAACCGAGTTCCATTCATTTCAGCTCCGATTCACTTCCGGACGACCCCGAATGAACGCGAATGCAATTTCATAAATCCATAGGGACAAATTATGAAAAGAAATCCAAAAAACGGGCCGCCTCAATTTTTGCTCCATACCTCGTGTACTACCCCCTACGAGGATTATTC
This sequence comes from Apium graveolens, assembly GCF_009905375.1. Lineage (NCBI taxonomy): Eukaryota > Viridiplantae > Streptophyta > Magnoliopsida > Apiales > Apiaceae > Apium > Apium graveolens. The sequence continues at coordinate 4,845 of NW_027421800.1, forward strand.
GGGAACCGAGTTCCATTCGTTTCAGCTCCGATTCACTTCCGGACGACCCCGAATGGACGCGAATGCAATTTCATAAATCCATAGGGACAAATTATGAAAAGAAATCCAAAAAATGGCCGCCTCATTTTTGCTCCATACCTCGTGTACTACCCCCTACGAGGATTATTCGGAAACCGAGTTCCATTCGTTTCAGCTCCTGATTCACTTCCGACGACCCCGAATGGACACGAATGCAATTTCATAAATCCATAGGGACAAATTATGAAAAGAAATCCAAAAAATGGCCGCCTCAATTTTTGCTCCATACCTCGTGTACTACCCCCTACGAGGATTATTCGGAAACCGAGTTCCATTCGTTTCAGCTCCGATTCACTTCCGCACGACCCCGAATGGACAGCGAATGCAATTTCATAAATCCATAGGGACAAGTTATGAAAAGAAATCCAAAATTGGGCCGCCTCAAGTTTTGTTCCATACCTCGTGTACTACCCCCTACGAGGATTATTCGGAAACCGAGTTCCATTCGTTTCAGCTCCGATTCACTTCCGGACGACCCCGAATGGACGCGAATGCAATTTCATAAATCCATAGGGACAAGTTATGAAAAGAAATCCAAAAAATGGGCCGCCTCAATTTTTGCTCCATACCTCGTGTACTACCCCCTACGAGGATTATTCGGAAACCGAGTCTCATTCGTTTCAGCTCCGATTCATTTACGGACGACCCCGAATGGACGCGAATGCAATTTCATAAATCCATAGGGACAAATTATGAAAAGAAATCCAAAAAATGGGCCGCCTCAATTTTTGCTCCATACCTCGTGTACTACCCCCTACGAGGATTATTCGGGAATCGAGTTCCATTCGTTTCAGCTCCGATTCACTTCCGGACGACCCCGAATGGACGCGAATGCAATTTCATAAATCCATAGGGACAAATTATGAAAAGAAATTGCAAAAAATGGCCGCCTCATTTTTGCTCCATACCTCGTGTACTACCCCCTACGAGGATTATTCGGAAACCGAGTTCCATTCGTTTCAGCTCCGATTCACTTCCGCACGACCCCGAATGGACGCGAATGCAATTTCATAAATCCATAGGGACAAATTATGAAAAGAAATCCAAAAAATGGGCCGCCTCAATTTTTGCTCCATACCTCGTGTACAACCCCCTACGAGGATTATTCGGAAACCGAGTTCCATTCATTTCAGCTCCGATTCACTTCCGGACGACCCCGAATGAACGCGAATGCAATTTCATAAATCCATAGGGACAAATTATGAAAAGAAATCCAAAAAATGGGCCGCCTCAATTTTTGCTCCATACCTCGTGTACTACCCCCTACGAGGATTATTCGGGAAACCGAGTTCCATTCGTTTCAGCTCCGATTCACTTCCGGACGACCCCGAATGGACGTGAATGCAATTTCATAAATCCATAGGGACAAATTATGAAAAGAAATTGCAAAAAATGGCCGCCTCATTTTTGCTCCATACCTCGTGTACTACCCCCTACGAGGATTATTCGGAAACCGAGTTCCATTCGTTTCAGCTCCGATTCACTTCCGCACGACCCCGAATGGACAGCGAATGCAATTTCATAAATCCATAGGGACAAATTATGAAAAGAAATCCAAAAAATGGGCCGCCTCAATTTTTGCTCCATACCTCGTGTACAACCCCCTACGAGGATTATTCGGAAACCGAGTTCCATTCGTTTCAGCTCCGATTCACTTCCGGACGACCCCGAATGGACGCGAATGCAATTTCATAAATCCATAGGGACAAGTTATGAAAAGAAATCCAAAAAATGGGCCGCCTCAAGTTTTGTTCCATACCTCGTGTACTACCCCCTACGAGGATTATTCGGAAACCGAGTTCCATTCGTTTCAGCTCCGATTCACTTCCGGACGACCCCGAATGGACGCGAATGCAATTTCATAAATCCATAGGGACAAAATATGAAAAGAAATCCAAAAAATGGGCCGCCTCAATTTTTGCTCCATTACCTCGTGTACTACCCCCTACGAGGATTATTCGGGAAATCGAGTTCCATTCGTTTCAGCTCCGATTCACTTCCGGACGACCCCGAATGGACGCGAATGCAATTTCATAAATCCATAGGGACAAATTATGAAAAGAAATTCAAAAAATGGCCGCCTCATTTTTGCTCCATACCTCGTGTACTACCCCCTACGAGGATTATTCGGAAACCGAGTTCCATTCGTTTCAGCTCCGATTCACTTCCGCACGACCCCGAATGGACGCGAATGCAATTTCATAAATCCATAGGGACAAATTATGAAAGAAATCCAAAAAATGGGCCGCCTCAATTTTTGCTCCAGTACCTCGTGTACAACCCCCTACGAGGATTATTCGGAAACCGAGTTCCATTCAGTTTCAGCTCCGATTCACTTCCGGACGACCCCGAATGAACGCGAATGCAATTTCATAAATCCATAGGGACAAATTATGAAAAGAAATCCAAAAAACGGGCCACCTCAATTTTTGCTCCATACCTCGTGTACTACCCCCTACGAGGATTATTCGGAACCGAGTTCCATTCGTTTCAGCTCCGATTCACTTCCGGACGACCCCGAATGGACGCGAATGCAATTTCATAAATCCATAGGGACAAATTATGAAAAGAAATCCAAAAAATGGGCCGCCTCATTTTTGCTCCATACCTCGTGTAGAACCCCCTACGAGGATTATTCGGAAACCGAGTTCCATTCGTTTCAGCTCCGATTCACTTCCGCACGACCCCGAATGGACACGAATGCAATTTCATAAATCCATAGGGACAAGTTATGAAAAGAAATCCAAAAAATGGGCCGCCTCAATTTTTGCTCCATACCTCGTGTACTACCCCCTACGAGGATTATTCGGAAACCGAGTTCCATTCGTTTCAGCTCCGATTCACTTCCGGACGACCCCGAATGGACGCGAATGCAATTTCATAAATCCATAGGGACAAGTTATGAAAAGAAATCCAAAAAATGGGCCGCCTCAATTTTTGCTCCATACCTCGTGTACTACCCCCTACGAGGATTATTCGGAAACCGAGTTCCATTCGTTTCAGCTCCGATTCACTTCCGGACGACCCCGAATGGACGCGAATGCAATTTCATAAATCCATAGGGACAAATTATGAAAAGAAATCCAAAAAATGGGCCGCCTCAATTTTTGCTCCATAACTCGTGTACTACCCCCTACGAGGATTATTCGGAAACCGAGTTCCATTCGTTTCAGCTCCGATTCACTTCCGGACGACCCCGAATGGACGCGAATGCAATTTCATAAATCCATAGGGACAAATTATGAAAAGAAATCCAAAAAATGGGCCGCCTCATTTTTGCTCCATACCTCGTGTACTACCCCCTACGAGGATTATTCGGAAACCGAGTTCCATTCGTTTCAGCTCCGATTCACTTCCGCACGACCCCGAATGGACGCGAATGCAATTTCATAAATCCATAGGGACAAATTATGAAAAGAAATCCAAAAAATGGGCCGCCTCAATTTTTGCTCCATACCTCGTGTACTACCCCCTACGAGGATTATTCGGAAACCGAGTTCCATTCGTTTCAGCTCCGATTCACTTCCGGACGACCCCGAATGAACGCGAATGCAATTTCATAAATCCATAGGGACAAATTATGAAAAGAAATCCAAAAAATGGGCCGCCTCAATTTTTGCTCCATACCTCGTGTACTACCCCCTACGAGGATTATTCGGAAACCGAGTTCCATTCGTTTCAGCTCCGATTCACTTCCGGACGACCCCGAATGGACGCGAATGCAATTTCATAAATCCATAGGGACAAATTATGAAAAGAAATTGAAAAAATGGCCGCCTCATTTTTTGCTCCATACCTCGTGTACTACCCCCTACGAGGATTATTCGGAAACCGAGTTCCATTCGTTTCAGCTCCGATTCACTTCCGCACGACCCCGAATGGACACGAATGAAATTTCATAAATCCATAGGGACAAATTATGAAAAGAAATCCAAAAAATGGGCCGCCTCAATTTTTGCTCCATACCTCGTGTACAACCCCCTACGAGGATTATTCGGAAACCGAGTTCCATTCGTTTCAGCTCCGATTCACTTCCGGACGACCCCGAATGGACGCGAATGCAATTTCATAAATCCATAGGGACAAAGTTATGAAAGAAATCCAAAAAATGGGCCGCCTCAATTTTTGCTCCATACCTCGTGTACTACCCCCTACGAGGATTATTCGGAAACCGAGTTCCATTCGTTTCAGCTCCGATTCACTTCCGGACGACCCCGAATGGACGCGAATGCAATTTCATAAATCCATAGGGACAAATTATGAAAAGAAATCCAAAAAATGGGCCGCCTCAATTTTTGCTCCATACCTCGTGTACTACCCCCTACGAGGATTATTCGAAAATCGAGTTCCATTCGTTTCAGCTCCGATTCACTTCCGGACGTCCCCGAATGGACGCGAATGCAATTTCATAAATCCATAGGGACAAATTATGAAAAGAAATCCAAAAAATGGGCCGCCTCATTTTTTGCTCCGTACCTCATGTACTACCCCCTACGAGGATTATTCGGAAACCGAGTTCCATTCGTTTCAGCTCCGATTTACTTCCGCACGACCCCGAATGGACGCGAATGCAATTTCATAAATCCATAGGGAAAAATTATGAAAAGAAATCCAAAAAATGGGCCGCCTCAATTTTTGCTCCATACCTCGTGTACAACCCCCTACGAGGATTATTCGGAAACCGAGTTCCATTCAGTTTCAGCTCCGATTCACTTCCGGACGACCCCGAATGAACGCGAATGCAATTTCATAAATCCATAGGGACAAATTATGAAAAGAAATCCAAAAAATGGGCCGCCTCAATTTTTGCTCCATACCTCGTGTACTACCCCCTACGAGGATTATTCGGAAACCGAGTTCCATTCGTTTCAGCTCCGATTCACTTCCGGACGACCCCGAATGGACGCGAATGCAATTTCATAAATCCATAGGGACAAATTATGAAAAAATGGCCGCCTCAATTTTTGCTCCATACCTCGTGTACTACCCCCTACGAGGATTATTCGGAAACCGAGTTCCATTCGTTTCAGCTCCGATTCACTTCCGGACGACCCCGAATGGACGCGAATGCAATTTCATAAATCCATAGGGACAAATTATGAAAAGAAATCCAAAAAATGGGCCGCCTCAATTTTTGCTCCATACCTCGTGTACTACCCCCTACGAGGATTATTCGGAAACCGAGTTCCATTCGTTTCAGCTCCGATTCACTTCCGGACGACCCCGAATGGACGCGAATGCAATTTCATAAATCCATAGGGACAAGTTATGAAAAGAAATCCAAAAAATGGGCCGCCTCAATTTTTGCTCCATACCTCGTGTACTACCCCCTACGAGGATTATTCGGAAACCGAGTTCCATTCGTTTCAGCTCCGATTCACTTACGGACGACCCCGAATGGACGCGAATGCAATTTCATAAATCCATAGGGACAAATTATGAAAAGAAATCCAAAAAATGGGCCGCCTCAATTTTTGCTCCATTACCTCGTGTACTACCCCCTACGAGGATTATTCGGAACCGAGTTCCATTCGTTTCAGCTCCGATTCACTTCCGGACGACCCCGAATGGACGCGAATGCAATTTCATAAATCCATAGGGACAAATTATGAAAAGAAATTCCAAAAAATGGCCGCCTCATTTTTGCTCCATACCTCGTGTACTACCCCCTACGAGGATTATTCGGAAACCGAGTTCCATTCGTTTCAGCTCCGATTCACTTCCGCACGACCCCGAATGGACGCGAATGCAATTTCATAAATCCATAGGGACAAATTATGAAAAGAAATCCAAAAAATGGGCCGCCTCAATTTTTGCTCCATACCTCGTGTACTACCCCCTACGAGGATTATTCGGAAACCGAGTTCCATTCGTTTCAGCTCCGATTCACTTCCGGACGACCCCGAATGGACGCGAATGCAATTTCATAAATCCATAGGGACAAAGTTATGAAAAGAAATCCAAAAAATGGGCCGCCTCAATTTTTGCTCCATACCTCGTGTACTACCCCCTACGAGGATTATTCGGAAACCGAGTTCCATTCGTTTCAGCTCCGATTCACTTCCGGACGACCCCGAATGGACGCGAATGCAATTTCATAAATCCATAGGGACAAATTATGAAAAGAAATCCAAAAAATGGGCCGCCTCAATTTTTGCTCCATACCTCGTGTACTACCCCCTACGAGGATTATTCGGAAACCGAGTTCCATTCGTTTCAGCTCCGATTCACTTCCGGACGACCCCGAATGGACGCGAATGCAATTTCATAAATCCATAGGGACAAATTATGAAAAGAAATCCAAAAAATGGGCCGCCTCAATTTTTGCTCCATACCTCGTGTACTACCCCCTACGAGGATTATTCGGAAACCGAGTTCCATTCGTTTCAGCTCCGATTCACTTCCGGACGACCCCGAATGGACGCGAATGCAATTTCATAAATCCATAGGGACAAATTATGAAAAGAAATCCAAAAAATGGGCCGCCTCAATTTTTGCTCCATACCTCGTGTACTACCCCCTACGAGGATTATTCGGAAACCGAGTTCCATTCGTTTCAGCTCCGATTCACTTCCGGACGACCCCGAATGGACGCGAATGCAATTTCATAAATCCATAGGGACAAATTATGAAAAGAAATCCAAAAAATGGGCCGCCTCAATTTTTGCTCCATACCTCGTGTACTACCCCCTACGAGGATTATTCGGAAACCGAGTTCCATTCGTTTCAGCTCCGATTCACTTCCGGACGACCCCGAATGGACGCGAATGCAATTTCATAAATCCATAGGGACAAATTATGAAAAGAAATCCAAAAAATGGGCCGCCTCAATTTTTGCTCCATACCTCGTGTACTACCCCCTACGAGGATTATTCGGAAACCGAGTTCCATTCGTTTCAGCTCCGATTCACTTCCGGACGACCCCGAATGGACGCGAATGCAATTTCATAAATCCATAGGGACAAATTATGAAAAGAAATCCAAAAAATGGGCCGCCTCAATTTTTGCTCCATACCTCGTGTACTACCCCCTACGAGGATTATTCGGAAACCGAGTTCCATTCGTTTCAGCTCCGATTCACTTCCGGACGACCCCGAATGGACGCGAATGCAATTTCATAAATCCATAGGGACAAATTATGAAAAGAAATCCAAAAAATGGGCCGCCTCAATTTTTGCTCCATACCTCGTGTACTACCCCCTACGAGGATTATTCGGAAACCGAGTTCCATTCGTTTCAGCTCCGATTCACTTCCGGACGACCCCGAATGGACGCGAATGCAATTTCATAAATCCATAGGGACAAATTATGAAAAGAAATCCAAAAAATGGGCCGCCTCAATTTTTGCTCCATACCTCGTGTACTACCCCCTACGAGGATTATTCGGAAACCGAGTTCCATTCGTTTCAGCTCCGATTCACTTCCGGACGACCCCGAATGGACGCGAATGCAATTTCATAAATCCATAGGGACAAATTATGAAAAGAAATCCAAAAAATGGGCCGCCTCAATTTTTGCTCCATACCTCGTGTACTACCCCCTACGAGGATTATTCGGAAACCGAGTTCCATTCGTTTCAGCTCCGATTCACTTCCGCACGACCCCGAATGGACGCGAATGCAATTTCATAAATCCATAGGGACAAATTATGAAAAGAAATCCAAAAAATGGGCCGCCTCAATTTTTGCTCCATACCTCGTGTACTACCCCCTACGAGGATTATTCGGAAACCGAGTTCCATTCGTTTCAGCTCCGATTCACTTCCGGACGACCCCGAATGGACGCGAATGCAATTTCATAAATCCATAGGGACAAATTATGAAAAGAAATCCAAAAAATGGGCCGCCTCAATTTTTGCTCCATACCTCGTGTACTACCCCCTACGAGGATTATTCGGGAAACCGAGTTCCATTCGTTTCAGCTCCGATTCACTTCCGGACGACCCCGAATGGACGCGAATGCAATTTCATAAATCCATAGGGACAAATTATGAAAAGAAATCCAAAAAATGGCCGCCTCAATTTTTGCTCCATACCTCGTGTACTACCCCCTACGAGGATTATTCGGAAACCGAGTTCCATTCGTTTCAGCTCCGATTCACTTCCGGACGACCCCGAATGGACGCGAATGCAATTTCATAAATCCATAGGGACAAATTATGAAAAGAAATCCAAAAAATGGGCCGCCTCAATTTTTGCTCCATACCTCGTGTACTACCCCCTACGAGGATTATTCGGAAACCGAGTTCCATTCGTTTCAGCTCCGATTCACTTCCGGACGACCCCGAATGGACGCGAATGCAATTTCATAAATCCATAGGGACAAATTATGAAAAGAAATCCAAAAAATGGGCCGCCTCAATTTTTGCTCCATACCTCGTGTACTACCCCCTACGAGGATTATTCGGAAACCGAGTTCCATTCGTTTCAGCTCCGATTCACTTCCGGACGACCCCGAATGGACGCGAATGCAATTTCATAAATCCATAGGGACAAATTATGAAAAGAAATCCAAAAAATGGGCCGCCTCAATTTTTGCTCCATACCTCGTGTACTACCCCCTACGAGGATTATTCGGAAACCGAGTTCCATTCGTTTCAGCTCCGATTCACTTCCGGACGACCCCGAATGGACGCGAATGCAATTTCATAAATCCATAGGGACAAATTATGAAAAGAAATCCAAAAAATGGGCCGCCTCAATTTTTGCTCCATACCTCGTGTACTACCCCCTACGAGGATTATTCGGAAACCGAGTTCCATTCGTTTCAGCTCCGATTCACTTCCGGACGACCCCGAATGGACGCGAATGCAATTTCATAAATCCATAGGGACAAATTATGAAAAGAAATCCAAAAAATGGGCCGCCTCAATTTTTGCTCCATACCTCGTGTACTACCCCCTACGAGGATTATTCGGAAACCGAGTTCCATTCGTTTCAGCTCCGATTCACTTCCGGACGACCCCGAATGGACGCGAATGCAATTTCATAAATCCATAGGGACAAATTATGAAAAGAAATCCAAAAAATGGGCCGCCTCAATTTTTGCTCCATTACCTCGTGTACTACCCCCTACGAGGATTATTCGGGAATCGAGTTCCATTCGTTTCAGCTCCGATTCACTTCCGGACGACCCCGAATGGACGCGAATGCAATTTCATAAATCCATAGGGACAAATTATGAAAAGAAATTGAAAAAATGGCCGCCTCAATTTTTGCTCCATACCTCGTGTACTACCCCCTACGAGGATTATTCGGAAACCGAGTTCCATTCGTTTCAGCTCCGATTCACTTCCGCACGACCCCGAATGGACGCGAATGCAATTTCATAAATCCATAGGGACAAATTATGAAAAGAAATCCAAAAAATGGGCCGCCTCAATTTTTGCTCCATACCTCGTGTACAACCCCCTACGAGGATTATTCGGAAACCGAGTTCCATTCAGTTTCAGCTCCGATTCACTTCCGGACGACCCCGAATGGAACGCGAATGCAATTTCATAAATCCATAGGGACAAATTATGAAAAGAAATCCAAAAAATGGGCCGCCTCATTTTTGCTCCATACCTCGTGTACTACCCCCTACGAGGATTATTCGGAAATCGAGTTCCATTCGTTTCAGCTCCGATTCACTTCCGGACGACCCCGAATGGACGCGAATGCAATTTCATAAATCCATAGGGACAAATTATGAAAAGAAATCCAAAAAATGGGCCGCCTCAATTTTTGCTCCATACCTCGTGTACTACCCCCTACGAGGATTATTCGGAAACCGAGTTCCATTCGTTTCAGCTCCGATTCACTTCCGGACGACCCCGAATGGACGCGAATGCAATTTCATAAATCCATAGGGACAAGTTATGAAAAGAAATCCAAAAAATGGGCCGCCTCAATTTTTGCTCCATACCTCGTGTACTACCCCCTACGAGGATTATTCGGAAACCGAGTCTCATTCGTTTCAGCTCCGATTCATTTACGGACGACCCCGAATGGACGCGAATGCAATTTCATAAATCCATAGGGACAAATTATGAAAAGAAATCCAAAAAATGGGCCGCCTCAATTTTTGCTCCATTCCTCGTGTACTACCCCCTACGAGGATTATTCGGGAATCGAGTTCCATTCGTTTCAGCTCCGATTCACTTCCGGACGACCCCGAATGGACGCGAATGCAATTTCATAAATCCATAGGGACAAATTATGAAAATAAATCCAAAAAATGGCCGCCTCAATTTTTGCTCCATACCTCGTGTACTACCCCCTACGAGGATTATTCGGAAACCGAGTTCCATTCGTTTCAGCTCCGATTCACTTTCCGACGACCCCGAATGGACGCGAATGCAATTTCATAAATCCATAGGGACAAATTATGAAAAGAAATCCAAAAAATGGGCCGCCTCAATTTTTGCTCCATACCTCGTGTACTACCCCCTACGAGGATTATTCGGAAACCGAGTTCCATTCGTTTCAGCTCCGATTCACTTCCGGACGACCCCGAATGGACGCGAATGCAATTTCATAAATCCATAGGGACAAATTATGAAAAGAAATCCAAAAAATGGGCCGCCTCAATTTTTGCTCCATACCTCGTGTACTACCCCCTACGAGGATTATTCGGAAACCGAGTTCCATTCGTTTCAGCTCCGATTCACTTCCGGACGACCCCGAATGGACGCGAATGCAATTTCATAAATCCATAGGGACAAATTATGAAAAGAAATCCAAAAAATGGGCCGCCTCAATTTTTGCTCCATACCTCGTGTACTACCCCCTACGAGGATTATTCGGGAACCGAGTTCCATTCGTTTCAGCTCCGATTCACTTCCGGACGACCCCGAATGGACGCGAATGCAATTTCATAAATCCATAGGGACAAATTATGAAAAGAAATCCAAAAAATGGGCCGCCTCAATTTTTGCTCCATACCTCGTGTACTACCCCCTACGAGGATTATTCGGAAACCGAGTTCCATTCGTTTCAGCTCCGATTCACTTCCGGACGACCCCGAATGGACGCGAATGCAATTTCATAAATCCATAGGGACAAATTATGAAAAGAAATCCAAAAAATGGGCCGCCTCAATTTTTGCTCCATACCTCGTGTACTACCCCCTACGAGGATTATTCGGAAACCGAGTTCCATTCGTTTCAGCTCCGATTCACTTCCGGACGACCCCGAATGGACGCGAATGCAATTTCATAAATCCATAGGGACAAATTATGAAAAGAAATCCAAAAAATGGGCCGCCTCAATTTTTGCTCCATACCTCGTGTACTACCCCCTACGAGGATTATTCGGAAACCGAGTTCCATTCGTTTCAGCTCCGATTCACTTCCGGACGACCCCGAATGGACGCGAATGCAATTTCATAAATCCATAGGGACAAATTATGAAAAGAAATCCAAAAAATGGGCCGCCTCAATTTTTGCTCCATACCTCGTGTACTACCCCCTACGAGGATTATTCGGAAACCGAGTTCCATTCGTTTCAGCTCCGATTCACTTCCGGACGACCCCGAATGGACGCGAATGCAATTTCATAAATCCATAGGGACAAATTATGAAAAGAAATCCAAAAAATGGGCCGCCTCAATTTTTGCTCCATACCTCGTGTACTACCCCCTACGAGGATTATTCGGAAACCGAGTTCCATTCGTTTCAGCTCCGATTCACTTCCGCACGACCCCGAATGGACGCGAATGCAATTTCATAAATCCATAGGGACAAATTATGAAAAGAAATCCAAAAAACTGGGCCGCCTCAATTTTTGCTCCATACCTCGTGTACTACCCCCTACGAGGATTATTCGGAAACCGAGTTCCATTCGTTTCAGCTCCGATTCACTTCCGGACGACCCCGAATGGACGCGAATGCAATTTCATAAATCCATAGGGACAAATTATGAAAAGAAATCCAAAAAATGGGCCGCCTCAATTTTTGCTCCATACCTCGTGTACTACCCCCTACGAGGATTATTCGGAAACCGAGTTCCATTCGTTTCAGCTCCGATTCACTTCCGGACGACCCCGAATGAACGCGAATGCAATTTCATAAATCCATAGGGACAAATTATGAAAAGAAATCCAAAAAATGGGCCGCCTCAATTTTTGCTCCATACCTCGTGTACTACCCCCTACGAGGATTATTCGGAAACCGAGTTCCATTCGTTTCAGCTCCGATTCACTTCCGGACGACCCCGAATGGACGCGAATGCAATTTCATAAATCCATAGGGACAAATTATGAAAAGAAATCCAAAAAATGGGCCGCCTCAATTTTTGCTCCATACCTCGTGTACTACCCCCTACGAGGATTATTCGGAAACCGAGTTCCATTCGTTTCAGCTCCGATTCACTTCCGGACGACCCCGAATGGACGCGAATGCAATTTCATAAATCCATAGGGACAAATTATGAAAAGAAATCCAAAAAATGGGCCGCCTCAATTTTTGCTCCATACCTCGTGTACTACCCCCTACGAGGATTATTCGGAAACCGAGTTCCATTCGTTTCAGCTCCGATTCACTTCCGACGACCCCGAATCGACGCGAATGCAATTTCATAAATCCATAGGGACAAATTATGAAAAGAAATCCAAAAAATGGGCCGCCTCAATTTTTGCTCCATACCTCGTGTACTAACCCCCTACGAGGATTATTCGGAAACCGAGTTCCATTCGTTTCAGCTCCGATTCACTTCCGGACGACCCCGAATGGACGCGAATGCAATTTCATAAATCCATAGGGACAAATTATGAAAAGAAATCCAAAAAATGGGCCGCCTCAATTTTTGCTCCATACCTCGTGTACTACCCCCTACGAGGATTATTCGGAAACCGAGTTCCATTCGTTTCAGCTCCGATTCACTTCCGCACGACCCCGAATGGACGCGAATGCAATTTCATAAATCCATAGGGACAAATTATGAAAAGAAATCCAAAAAATGGGCCGCCTCAATTTTTGCTCCATACCTCGTGTACTACCCCCTACGAGGATTATTCGGAAACCGAGTTCCATTCGTTTCAGCTCCGATTCACTTCCGGACGACCCCGAATGGACGCGAATGCAATTTCATAAATCCATAGGGACAAATTATGAAAAGAAATCCAAAAAATGGGCCGCCTCAATTTTTGCTCCATACCTCGTGTACTACCCCCTACGAGGATTATTCGGAAACCGAGTTCCATTCGTTTCAGCTCCGATTCACTTCCGGACGACCCCGAATGGACGCGAATGCAATTTCATAAATCCATAGGGACAAATTATGAAAAGAAATCCAAAAAACGGGCCGCCTCAATTTTTGCTCCATACCTCGTGTACTACCCCCTACGAGGATTATTCGGAAACCGAGTTCCATTCGTTTCAGCTCCGATTCACTTCCGGACGACCCCGAATGGACGCGAATGCAATTTCATAAATCCATAGGGACAAATTATGAAAAGAAATCCAAAAAATGGGCCGCCTCAATTTTTGCTCCATTCCTCGTGTACTACCCCCTACGAGGATTATTCGGGAATCGAGTTCCATTCGTTTCAGCTCCGATTCACTTCCGCACGACCCCGAATGGACGCGAATGCAATTTCATAAATCCATAGGGACAAATTATGAAAAGAAATTGAAAAAATGGCCGCCTCATTTTTTGCTCCATACCTCGTGTACTACCCCCTACGAGGATTATTCGGAAACCGAGTTCCATTCGTTTCAGCTCCGATTCACTTCCGCACGACCCCGAATGGACGCGAATGCAATTTCATAAATCCATAGGGACAAATTATGAAAAGAAATCCAAAAAATGGGCCACCTCAATTTTTGCTCCATACCTCGTGTACTACCCCCTACGAGGATTATTCGGAAACCGAGTTCCATTCGTTTCAGCTCCGATTCACTTCCGGACGACCCCGAATGGACGCGAATGCAATTTCATAAATCCATAGGGACAAATTATGAAAAGAAATCCAAAAAATGGGCCGCCTCAATTTTTGCTCCATACCTCGTGTACTACCCCCTACGAGGATTATTCGGAAACCGAGTTCCATTCGTTTCAGCTCCGATTCACTTCCGGACGACCCCGAATGGACGCAAATACAATTTCATAAATCCATAGGGACGAATTATGAAAAGAAATCGAAAAAAAGGCCGCCTCAATTTTTGCTCCATACGTCGTGTACTACCCCCTACGAGGATTATTCGGAAACCGAGTTCCATTCGTTTCAGCTCCGATTCACTTCCGCACGACCCCGAATGGACGCGAATGCAATTTCATAAATCCATAGGGACAAATTATGAAAAGAAATCCAAAAAATGGGCCGCCTCAATTTTTGCTCCATACCTCGTGTACTAACCCCCTACGAGGATTATTCGGAAACCGAGTTCCATTCAGTTTCAGCTCCGATTCACTTCCGGACGACCCCGAATGAACGCGAATGCAATTTCATAAATCCATAGGGACAAATTATGAAAAGAAATCCAAAAAATGGGCCGCCTCAATTTTTGCTCCATACCTCGTGTACTACCCCCTACGAGGATTATTCGGGAACCGAGTTCCATTCGTTTCAGCTCCGATTCACTTCCGGACGACCCCGAATGGACGCGAATGCAATTTCATAAATCCATAGGGACAAATTATGAAAAGAAATCCAAAAAATGGGCCGCCTCAATTTTTGCTCCATACCTCGTGTACTACCCCCTACGAGGATTATTCGGAAACCGAGTTCCATTCGTTTCAGCTCTGATTCACTTCCGCACGACCCCGAATGGACACGAATGAAATTTCATAAATCCATAGGGACAAATTATGAAAAGAAATCCAAAAAACGGGCCGCCTCAATTTTTGCTCCATACCTCGTGTACTACCCCCTACGAGGATTATTCGGAAACCGAGTTCCATTAGCTTCAGCTCCGATTCACTTCCGGACGACCCCGAATGGACGTGAATGCAATTTCATAAATCCATAGGGACAAGTTATGAAAAGAAATCCAAAAAATGGGCCGCCTCAATTTTTGCTCCATACCTCGTGTACTACCCCCTACGAGGATTATTCGGAAACCGAGTTCCATTCGTTTCAGCTCCGATTCACTTCCGGACGACCCCGAATGGACGCGAATGCAATTTCATAAATCCATAGGGACAAATTATGAAAAGAAATCCAAAAAATGGGCCGCCTCAATTTTTGCTCCATACCTCGTGTACTACCCCCTACGAGGATTATTCGGAAACCGAGTTCCATTCGTTTCAGCTCCGATTCACTTCCGACGACCCCGAATGGACGCGAATGCAATTTCATAAATCCATAGGGACAAATTATGAAAGAAATCCAAAAAATGGGCCGCCTCAATTTTTGCTCCATACCTCGTGTACTACCCCCTACGAGGATTATTCGGAAACCGAGTTCCATTCGTTTCAGCTCCGATTCACTTCCGGACGACCCCGAATGGACAGCGAATGCAATTTCATAAATCCATAGGGACAAGTTATGAAAGAAATCCAAAAAATGGGCCGCCTCAATTTTTGCTCCATACCTCGTGTACTAACCCCCTACGAGGATTATTCGGAAACCGAGTTCCATTCGTTTCAGCTCCGATTCACTTCCGGACGACCCCGAATGGAACGCGAATGCAATTTCATAAATCCATAGGGACAAATTATGAAAAGAAATCCAAAAAATGGGCCGCCTCAATTTTTGCTCCATACCTCGTGTACTACCCCCTACGAGGATTATTCGGAAACCGAGTTCCATTCGTTTCAGCTCCGATTCACTTCCGCACGACCCCGAATGGACGCGAATGCAATTTCATAAATCCATAGGGACAAATTATGAAAGAAATCCAAAAAATGGGCCGCCTCAATTTTTGCTCCATACCTCGTGTACTACCCCCTACGAGGATTATTCGGAAACCGAGTTCCATTCGTTTCAGCTCCGATTCACTTCCGCACGACCCCGAATGGACGCGAATGCAATTTCATAAATCCATAGGGACAAATTATGAAAAGAAATCCAAAAAATGGGCCGCCTCAATTTTTGCTCCATACCTCGTGTACTAACCCCCTACGAGGATTATTCGGAAACCGAGTTCCATTCGTTTCAGCTCCGATTCACTTCCGGACGACCCCGAATGGACGCGAATGCAATTTCATAAATCCATAGGGACAAATTATGAAAAGAAATCCAAAAAATGGGCCGCCTCATTTTTGCTCCATACCTCGTGTACTACCCCCTACGAGGATTATTCGGAAACCGAGTTCCATTCGTTTCAGCTCCGATTCACTTCCGGACGACCCCGAATGGACGCGAATGCAATTTCATAAATCCATAGGGACAAATTATGAAAAGAAATCCAAAAAATGGGCCGCCTCAATTTTTGCTCCATACCTCGTGTACTACCCCCTACGAGGATTATTCGGAAACCGAGTTCCATTCGTTTCAGCTCCGATTCACTTCCGGACGACCCCGAATGGACGCGAATGCAATTTCATAAATCCATAGGGACAAATTATGAAAAGAAATCCAAAAAATGGGCCGCCTCAATTTTTGCTCCATACCTCGTGTACTACCCCCTACGAGGATTATTCGGAAACCGAGTTCCATTCGTTTCAGCTCCGATTCACTTCCGGACGACCCCGAATGGACGCGAATGCAATTTCATAAATCCATAGGGACAAATTATGAAAAGAAATCCAAAAAATGGGCCGCCTCAATTTTTGCTCCATACCTCGTGTACTACCCCCTACGAGGATTATTCGGAAACCGAGTTCCATTCGTTTCAGCTCCGATTCACTTCCGGACGACCCCGAATGGACGCGAATGCAATTTCATAAATCCATAGGGACAAATTATGAAAAGAAATCCAAAAAATGGGCCGCCTCAATTTTTGCTCCATACCTCGTGTACTAACCCCTACGAGGATTATTCGGAAACCGAGTTCCATTCGTTTCAGCTCCGATTCACTTCCGGACGACCCCGAATGGACGCGAATGCAATTTCATAAATCCATAGGGACAAATTATGAAAAGAAATCCAAAAAATGGGCCGCCTCAATTTTTGCTCCATACCTCGTGTACTACCCCCTACGAGGATTATTCGGAAATCGAGTTCCATTCGTTTCAGCTCCGATTCACTTCCGGACGACCCCGAATGGACGCGAATGCAATTTCATAAATCCATAGGGACAAATTATGAAAAGAAATTCCAAAAAATGGCCGCCTCAATTTTTGCTCCATACCTCGTGTACTACCCCCTACGAGGATTATTCGGAAACCGAGTTCCATTCGTTTCAGCTCCGATTCACTTCCGCACGACCCCGAATGGACGCGAATGCAATTTCATAAATCCATAGGGACAAATTATGAAAAGAAATCCAAAAAATGGGCCGCCTCAATTTTTGCTCCATACCTCGTGTACTAACCCCCTACGAGGATTATTCGGAAACCGAGTTCCATTCGTTTCAGCTCCGATTCACTTTCCGCACGACCCCGAATGGACGCGAATGCAATTTCATAAATCCATAGGGACAAATTATGAAAAGAAATCCAAAAATGGGCCGCCTCAATTTTTGCTCCATACCTCGTGTACTAACCCCCTACGAGGATTATTCGGAAACCGAGTTCCATTCGTTTCAGCTCCGATTCACTTCCGGACGACCCCGAATGGACGCGAATGCAATTTCATAAATCCATAGGGACAAATTATGAAAAGAAATCCAAAAATGGGCCGCCTCAATTTTTGCTCCATACCTCGTGTACTACCCCCTACGAGGATTATTCGGAAACCGAGTTCCATTCGTTTCAGCTCCGATTCACTTCCGGACGACCCCGAATGGACGCGAATGCAATTTCATAAATCCATAGGGACAAATTATGAAAAGAAATCCAAAAAATGGGCCGCCTCAATTTTTGCTCCATACCTCGTGTACTACCCCCTACGAGGATTATTCGGAAACCGAGTTCCATTCGTTTCAGCTCCGATTCACTTCCGGACGACCCCGAATGGACGCGAATGCAATTTCATAAATCCATAGGGACAAATTATGAAAAGAAATCCAAAAAATGGGCCGCCTCAATTTTTGCTCCATACCTCGTGTACTACCCCCTACGAGGATTATTCGGAATCCGAGTTCCATTCGTTTCAGCTCCGATTCACTTCCGGACGACCCCGAATGGACGCGAATGCAATTTCATAAATCCATAGGGACAAATTATGAAAAGAAATCCAAAAAATGGGCCGCCTCAATTTTTGCTCCATACCTCGTGTACTACCCCCTACGAGGATTATTCGGAAACCGAGTTCCATTCGTTTCAGCTCCGATTCACTTCCGCACGACCCCGAATGGACGCGAATGCAATTTCATAAATCCATAGGGACAAATTATGAAAGAAATCCAAAAAATGGGCCGCCTCAATTTTTGCTCCATACCTCGTGTACTACCCCCTACGAGGATTATTCGGAAACCGAGTTCCATTCGTTTCAGCTCCGATTCACTTCCGGACGACCCCGAATGGACGCGAATGCAATTTCATAAATCCATAGGGACAAATTATGAAAAGAAATCCAAAAAATGGGCCGCCTCAATTTTTGCTCCATACCTCGTGTACTACCCCCTACGAGGATTATTCGGGAACCGAGTTCCATTCGTTTCAGCTCCGATTCACTTCCGGACGACCCCGAATGGACGCGAATGCAATTTCATAAATCCATAGGGACAAATTATGAAAGAAATGCAAAAAATGGCCGCCTCAATTTTTGCTCCATACCTCGTGTACTACCCCCTACGAGGATTATTCGGAAACCGAGTTCCATTCGTTTCAGCTCCGATTCACTTCCGCACGACCCCGAATGGACGCGAATGCAATTTCATAAATCCATAGGGACAAATTATGAAAAGAAATCCAAAAAATGGGCCGCCTCAATTTTTGCTCCATACCTCGTGTACAACCCCCTACGAGGATTATTCGGAAACCGAGTTCCATTCGTTTCAGCTCCGATTCACTTCCGGACGACCCCGAATGAACGCGAATGCAATTTCATAAATCCATAGGGACAAATTATGAAAAGGAATCCAAAAAATGGGCCGCCTCAATTTTTGCTCCATACCTCGTGTACTACCCCCTACGAGGATTATTCGGGAACCGAGTTCCATTCGTTTCAGCTCCGGTTCACCTCCGGACGACCCCGAATGGACGTGAATGCAATTTCATAAATCCATAGGGACAACTTATGAAAAGAAATCAAAAAAACGGGCCGCCTCAATTTTTGCTCCATATCTCGTGTACTACCCCTTACGAGGATTATTCGGAAACCGAGTTCCATTCGTTTCAGCTCTGATTCACTTCCGCAGGACCCCCGAATTGACACGAATGAAATTTCATAAATCCATAGGGACAAATTATGAAAATAAATCCAAAAAACGGGCCGCCTCAATTTTTGCTCCATACCACGTATACTACCCCCTACGAGGATTATTCGGAAACCGAGTTCCATTAGCTTCAGCTCTGATTCACTTCCGGACGACCCCGAATGGACGTGAATGCAATTTCATAAATCCATAGGGACAAGTTATGAAAAGAAATCCAAAAAACGGGCCGCCTCAATTTTTGCTCCATACCTCGTGTACTACCCCCTACGAGGATTATTCGGAAACCGAGTTCCATTCGTTTCAGCTCCGATTCACTTCCGGACGACCCCGAATGAACGCGAATGCAATTTCATAAATCCATAGGGACAAGTTATGAAAAGAAATCTAAAAAACGGGCCACCTCAAGTTTTGTTCCATACCTCGTGTACTACCCCTCACGAGGATTATTCGGAAACCGAGTCTCATTCGTTTCAGCTCCGATTCATTTACGGACGACCCCGAATGGACTTGAATGCAATTTCATAAATCCATAGGGACAAATTTTGGAAAGAAATCCAAAAAATGGGTCACCTCAATTTTTGCTCCGTACCTCGTGTACAACCCCCTACGAGGATTATTCGGAAACCGAGTTCCATTCATTTCAGCTCCGATTCACTTCCGGACGACCCCGAATGGACACGAATGCAATTTCATAAATCCATAGGGACAAGTTTTGGAAAGAAATCCAAAAAATGGGCCGCCTCAATTTTTGCTCCATACCTCGTGTACAA